>NC_092869.1:47657672-47723506 GCF_032062135.1 Pyxicephalus adspersus | reverse complement strand
TGGAAGCTCTTCATAATGGGCACATAAGGGGTGCAGACCCAGAAACTCAATGTAGGGATGACAGAAGCTCTTTATAATGGGCACATCAGGTGTACAGACCCAGCAGCTTTACGTAGGGATGATGAAAGTTCTTTATAATGGAGATATCATGTGTGCAGACTCAGAAGCTCAACGTAAGGATGATGGAAGTTCTTTATAATGGGCACATCAGGTGTGCAGACCCAGAAGATCAATGTAGGGATGATGGAAGCTCTTTATAATAGGCACATCAGGTGTGTAGACCCAGAAGCTCAATTTTGGGATGATGGAAGCTCTTTATAATGCGCACATCAAGTGTGCAGACCCAGAAGATCATTGTAGGGATGATGGAAGCTCTTTATAATGGGCACATCAGGTGTGCAGACCCAGAAACTCAACATACGGATGATGGAAGCTCCTTGTAATGGACACATCATGTGTGCAGACCCAGAAACTCAATGTAGGAATGATGGAAGCTCTTTATAATGCGCGCATCAGGTGTGCAGACCCAGAAACTCAACAACAAGATGAGAGCTCTTTAGAAAGCGAAAACCAGGAGTAAAGACCCAGGAACCCTTTACAGTGATGGGGGGAGCCCCACATAAAGAGCACAGTGGGTGTAGATACCTGAAAACTAAGCACAGGGATATTGGGAACCTTTCATAGAATACAAGGCATGCTGTGATTCGTGTAGAAGAGGAAGATGGTAAAAAGTAAATTAGAGCCCCAACTCTCATTCTAAGAGTTGCAGATTCTTTGCAGATTTCTTCTTTTTCTGGAAATAAATAAATAAATTGAGAAGTTGAGACATGGAGTTTTTGCAGAGATTAACAAATGGTGTGAGGTTAAAAGTACACATTGTTTGGTTTGATGGGCCCTGGCCCCAGAAGACTTCACACTGCTGACTTCTCCGGGGGTGTCACAATCCCTCCGAACTCATTACTCACAACAAATTGCTCTAATGAATATGACTATTGCCTGGTCAGCCTCAGGAGAGGCATCCCATAACCGCCAGACTTCCAGGAGGCTTGAAATCATTGCTTTGTCTTCCTGGGGATCTGTTGAGCAGTTTGAAGAGGGCCTGTCGAGAGAGATTTGTCAATGCCAGGGTTTAGAGGAGAGGCTCAACCATCACACAGGGATTGACGTTGGAGAAAATCTTTTCCTCTAGCTGCACAATATTCCCAAAGCGGAGCGTTGACCAGAGCGGCCTGTGTGCTGGGCGTGGATGATAGGCATGTATTACCCATAGAATTCTATGGCCTGGGGGTGTGGATACATGACCACTGTCCGTAAGGAATGATGGTGCATTGCAAGGAGCCACCAAATCTGGAAATAAAACCCTGGGACATAATACTGACCAGTCCAAACTAGGGAAGAAATAATTTTAATAAAAGCTGAACTCCAGGCTATTGCTGAGACAAAAGATAGTCAGTGTCTTGCATAAAATTCAAATTGCCTAATGCACCAAAAATATAGCCCATTCAGTACATTTGTGGCAGCACAGCACATTGTATTGGGGTGCAATGCACATCTGTCCACACGGTGAATTGGGGTGCCATTCAGAATTCAGTTGGAAATGAGAAATGAATTGCATTCCTCTAAAATACCTAAAATCCATTACAGTTTGTTGTATAACAATTAATTGAAATGCACATTAATTGGAATGGGCTGTAACTTGGATTCTCCATTATTCTCTATATCAGACAGGGGTCACCCGGACCAAAAGGGAGGAGGAAACTTTCCAGTTGGGACACGGGCAGCATCAAAAATGAATGGCTTCTATGGCATGGCATACAGTATATATGTACATCTGACAGCATGAATTATTACTTGCTTTCCACTGTTATAATTTCACTTCCATTAATCAGGCCTCATCCATTATTTCCAGTGAAAGGGAACGTTCCTTAAGGTGGCATTGTTGATTTCCTGGTTCTGACGTTTTTTTTTTTTTACACTTTATGGCCTTCTTAGACATATATCATAAAATATACATACATGACCGCAAGGCTGCAGGATTCTTCCTGCCATTCTGACACCTCCACTCTGCATTCTTTATACCAAATGTCAAGAAAATGTCATCGTTTGTGAAGGGACGTTCAAGTGAGCGGGTAGATTGGGTTCTCACTAACACCGACAATGTGGACCCATCACGGCCTCTTTGGAGTCAGCTGTCACTCTGGGAGTCAGACGCTTCCATCAAGCCTATATGTTACATATGCATGGTATTTGTGTCATGCAAAGTACGGTGCAGTCTGTGCTCAAAGCTGAACTTCACAGATGAAATGTTTATTTTATTATTTCATTCTTTTGTCTGTTCAGTCTGGCGGGATAGAAAACTTGATTTTTTTTCTGCAGCAGTTCAGTGAAAGGTAGCGGTCTTGTCCCTTCCCCTGCTTGTGACAGGAGGGTGAAAAGAGAAACAGCAAACTGATGAGCACTTTTTTACTCCACTCTACTTTATTTATTTTTTTAAATTTAAGCTCAAGGGATACATTTCAATAGATCGCAGCGAGGTAACTGCTCTGCTACACACACAACCATGACCCAGAATCAGGTTGTCTACTATTTAGCACCGTGTTCCCAATGAACATGCGATACGCTGCGGGAGAGAGGTGCTGCTTTTGTCTGTGCTCTGGTCCCGGGGTATGCGATGCTCCTTGAAGGAGGGTTATGGGTTCAGCTATCCCAGGTCCACCTGGACTCCACTTTATGGGTGACGCTAACTTACATGCATTCAGTCATAATCCCACAGATAAATGAATAAATAAAAGAAGATGTTAAGCTTGCTTATAGATACTACATCCCTAATGATATTTGCCGAACCAAGAAAAAACAAAAATGGGACTTCTTAGGCACCAAGATAGCCCATCTGTCCTGTGGTTATCAAGCACTTGTGATAAGTCAGTGCCTATTTGCAGATTCATAGGGTGCTATACCATAACTATATAGCCTAATCCCTATATCTTTTAGAGAAAGTATAACGTCTTTCACCTTAATGCGTTTCACCTCTCGGCTTCCTCAGGGGTATTGGGAGAACGCTAAGTGCTATTGCATAAAACAGAATTGTAAATACAATTCAAAAGGTATCAATTCCACAGCTCAGTTAAATAAATGAATAATCAGTATACATATAGCTGATAGAGTAGGAGAATGGATATGTGATATGGAGAATATTATTTAAAAGAGGTGTTAGAGATTCCAGGCATGTTTTGCAAGAGTACTATTGGATGCAATTCCCTACTAAATATGAGTTTTAATATACTTTCTTAGATTTCTTATGTTTACATAACCACGTAAACACTGTCTCTACACTTTTATCATTAGCCATCATTACCTAAACTTTAGCCCTTAAGTTTGTTGCATCCAATAGTACTTTATTATCGCCTGTCTTTTATATTATACATTTATTATACATTGTAGATTAATTACTGTATCTCACATGTACATCAGTGCTTCCTGTAGTGGTCATCTGCATCATGTCTTTATGATTTCCTGTAACCCATTGGGGTTAGCATCAATAATTGTATATAAGGTGGGAATTGATTACTTCATTGTTTCCGGTTTAATATAAAGGCCAAATAAACAAAATGACTCAAAATGTGCACTAAGTTAAAAAAAGAACTATACATTTTTCTTAATATATTGAGGTGGTGGGGGCAGATAGAAATAGGAGTGGAAAGAGGTGTTGGAGAAATGGTTTTTAAGAGGACCTGTCATCAGATCTATTTTTCTTTTGTAACATGTTCATGTATGCTGTATATGCCAGCAAAATATATTTCCTCTCACAGAACTCCTCCTGACATTTCCTTCATCTGATTTTCTGTCCAGAATACCATATTTATTCATATTTATAGAGTCAACAGCTACAGCAAGGACAAAATTATATAAATCACTTTGCCTGTGCTGTTTTTGTATCTTTTATGTCTGATAGAGATCAACCTTCAGCTGCAGGCTCTTACATTGTGACCTGCATTTAAAAAGTTGCGGCAGAATGATGACATCATCTCAGCCCAGGCAATGTCATTGGTCCGGAGCTTTATGGCGGCTTTTACGCAATAGAAACACATGATACCGCTGCTGCATGTTGAACCGAATCAGGATTTCATTCATGCAGATTGATGTGATTTAAATGAGAACCCTAAAGCTCAGCCATGAGTCACACTAACTCCATTGAAATGGGAAGGTTCTGTAAGTTGCGTAGAACAAGGGTGAGGTCACATATTTGGACTGAACGTCAGTACCGTGCGGATCACTCATCAGAATTCAGTGGAGCTTTGCAATGCTTCCTCTGGAGGCCTTTGTGACTTGCCTGGCTAACGTCAGAGAATGGCTTTGCCAGGGATCAGCATTACTCCTGAGAGCGGCAGAACAGAGAACGAGGAAGACTTCGGTACATCCACATGCCAAATCCCATCAGCCCGATAAAGGGGGGGCTTTAACTGGCAGCCGCTGAGAAGAAAATCCTCTTTACGCTGCAAGCGCTGAGAGCAAACATCACCATTGATCTCAGCTGACAATATACCTGATCGGACGCCGCTGCGGAAAGAAAAAGTTTATTGGTGAAATCATTTGTTTTTTTCCTAAAAGGTTTAAAGCTGAACTCTAGGAGGTGAATTTTTTTCCCTTGCAGAGGATCTCCCTCACCGGTTCATTTTGTGTTGGGATCGATTCTGGCGGAGAAATAAATTCTTCAATTCCGCACCGGCCAGGGCTCTTCTTTTGCCTCGCTAAACCGGTCCCTTGCAGCCATGACAGACACCTTACTGCCCCCCTATTAATATTATTATCCAGTATCTATATAGCACCAACATATTACACAGCGCTGTATAAAGTCCATTGTCATGTGACTAGCTGTCCCTCACAAGCTCACAATCTAATGTCCCTACAGTAGTCATATGTCATTGATACGGTCTAAGCCAATTAACCTAACTGCATGTTTTTGGAATGTGGGAGGAAACCGGAGTACCCAGAGGAAACCCGTGGTGAGAACCTGCAAACTCCATGCAGATAGAGGCCTGGCCGAAATTGCAACCTGGTACCAAGGTTACCCACTGAGCCACCATGCTGCCCATTGCACCTGTTTCTGGGTGGATCAATACAGCTACAGTGCAGGGCAGCGGAAGGGAAGTCAAGAGGCTGAAGTAGTGAGGGATAAGGTAAGTCTTCCCTAAAAGCATCATCCATTTCTAACCCTTTCCCGTTAGTTGGAGTCCACCTTTAAAGCTGAGAACATCTTTGAAAAACTAGAAATAAGGAGACCCCTTTGCAAACTTTTAGATAAGTCCTCTAGATAGGCCAATGATTCTGCTACAGCCCGGCATGGGGAAGGCAGCCAGAGTCTCTCACCTGCTGAGTGTTCATCTTCTACTCTGCTGATGTCTATTTTCTCTTCCCCATCTTCTCCATTGTCCACCAGTGGATAGAAGATAAGGTGAGCAGCCTGCCACCTATTAAGTAATAAAATAAGAATTAAATAAATGCAATTGTGCTTTAATACCCACAATGAATTTAGAGCTACCACTAGAGGTCCTAAGTCTTCTAGGCTGAAGGACGACCAGCATTATTCAACCCATTTTCCCTGAACTCAGGCTGTCATGGAGCCGCCCTCTACGCTGTGATTGGATAGTGAAGCAGAAGCATCACAGTGATAGGCTCATTTCTCTGTCACTTTGCTCTTTCTCCTCCTATCAGCATGTTCTTCATCAGCACATGGAGTGACTGGCTGTTTGCGCCACTTCTTATACTCCTATTCTGAGCCCTGCATCATGAGGATGATACAAAAAAATGAATAATGTATTGATGAATACAGAGCCACATTAATTTATTCTTTTATATCTGCCAGTTCACAGTTTGCCATTAAAGTAAAAAATGCCAAAAATGATTGGTTAACTGACAAGTATTTTCCCAGTTATATTTCTCTTATATTTGCTTTTCAAAATAACAAATTGAATATATTTTTTTTTTATTTTAGTGCAAAATAACAGTTTGTAATAATACATTTTAAAGAGAGGTGTATAGATCCATTGAAAAAAAGGGCCAACTGGGAAGGACAGAGGGATCTGTTAGAGGGACAGCTGGCAGCTCCACGGGATCTCTCTGTATTCCAGTATTTTCTCTTGGAGAAGTTGATCTGATTGGACAGAACCCTTTTCAGATCCGTTCAGTGCTCGGCTGCAATCTATCTGTACTTTCAGGAATTGCTTTTGTCATTAGGAGGTCTGTGAATGCTCATGTGCACAGCTTTGACATAATTTAGTCCGAGCTGAATCCAAATCGAGCAGCGAGTGAGTGCCTGGCAGCCTGACGCTGGAGAGGTAGCAAAAATAGTTCCTACCTGCAGCAACAATGTGCTATTTCAGTTCCCTTTCCTCATAGGCACAAGGAGAAGCCTGAGGGGTGACCTGGAGGACTTTCTGAGAGATGGGGACATCAGTGCAATGTGTGTGCACAGAGAGATGCAATATATATATAGTGAGAAGGGGAATAGCACAACGGACAATTAATGGCGCTCCATTACTACTTCTCCTTAAAGAACAATGACAGTCGCACAGCTACAAACCTAAATCTACCTGCCAGGGGTATAGTAAAGGTATACAGGTTCTCTTTGTGATCTACTGGAACTAGACTGGAGCCTACAGCCCCTGAATCTCGACTAGAACAACATTCCACTGGGGTCACCCACCCTGAGGTCTGACCAATCAGCATTCTGCAGAGCCCCCCTTCCATCTAGATAATGCAAGCCTGATAAAAACATACAGCTGATATGTATTACATAGGAGGTAATACCACTGGCTGACATGAACAATGATTTCACTAGATAGATTATAGATAGTTGGTGGATAGATAGAAAGAAAGAAAGAATAGAGGGATAGATAGATAGATAGATAGATAGATAGATAGATAGATAGATAGATAGATAGATAGATAGATAGATAGATAGAGGGATAGATGGATAGATAGATAGATAGATAGATAGATAGATAGATAGATAGAGGGATAGATGGATAGATAGAAAGAAAGAAAGAAAGATAGATAGATAGATAGATAGATAGATAGATAGATAGATAGATAGATAGATAGATAGATGATATGTAATTGATAGATGGATGGTAGATAATAGATAGATAGATAATATGTTTTTCCTGAAGTTCCAGTTTGTTTTCTCTTTATTCTTCCATACATCATATTACAGGACTGAGCCGCCATAGGCACGGGAGGCGTACATGGTTTTCCTCCAATAATCTGCACCTGGTGGTGGATTTCCATTGGAGGAGCCCCATTCCCTCCTGATCTGGCGATAGTAGTGGCCCTGCACCTGTATAGAAAGTACAGGGACCCTGAAGCCTCATTCATGGTATTTGTCAAAGTGTTAAAGACTCTGTAACCAGACAAGGAATTTGAAAAAGGCAATTGTGTCTGCGAGCTGCGATCATCCTAATTACATATGATGGCCTCTGTCATGTTTTAGGGCATGTCCCTGAAAATAAACCCGCAGCCTCATAACAGAATTGCTGTTCTTTTAATATTCACAACCCCTGAGGGGTCACACAGTTGATTTTGTTTATGTTCTTGCATGATGCAGTTGCTGATTGGGCAGGAGGGTACACATGTGCTGCAATTCCCGATCAGACAATGAGTATTAGGTGTCGATGATATACACATTCGCAGTTTTGCCATTTTGCCTTTTTTTACACAAAATGTTTTATGGCATGGGGGAAACTAAAGGTCAATGAAAGGCTAAATATATTCCAGCAGCATTAAAATGAAAAGTGTGGCCCAGAGACCAAGGAGGCCACATGACTGCAATAGGGCCCAGGTGCTACATGGGCATCTGAAGTTACATGCAAATCAAAGGTGTATATTTTTTTTTACATGCTGTTTTAATTGCCCATTTTTTGTAAGGAAAGAGCTGACAGGTTGATTGAGGCTTACCTGAGTGGCAACCCAGATTGTACCCTGACCATACATTTTTTACTACCCTTCTGTTACCTTTGTATGGGCTCTGTATTACCTAGACCCGCTGCAGCCTTGTACCTCATCAGCCCGCATGTTGCCAGATCCTGCCTGTGACCTGGCTCTGATCTGTGTTCCTGTATTTCATATCCCTGCACTTGTGCCCTCCTGGTGCCCAGTGCTTCCTGGTATCCACATCAGGATCATTGAGGCCAGATTGGCAAGAGCGTTTACCCTATTACCTTCCCTTTCAAGGCAAAGCATGGGCCTGTAGGGGGGTTAGTAATGTGATTCACCTACTTAAGTTCCAAAACTGGTGGTAAGTAAATAAATTTTTGCAACCCACCTTTTCTTCCAATTCATCACTCTTTCCGATAGCCCCCTGTGTATAATTAATGTTTCTTTATTGTTATACTTTAATTTTGATTTCTTTAGGCTGGTCATGTGACAGACAGAGTTTTAATTTTCAGGGCTCAGTCACATGACGCCCTGCGCTCACTGTATGTCCTCAGTCATCAGGATTGAATAGCTAGCTAGGCGTCATTCAGCCTGGAAACTGGGGACATCTTGTGGTGAGAAAGAGGTACTGGAGAGGATATATTATTGATTTGCAACCTGAGCTGTTTTTGCTTTACCTTTTTCTTTTTTTTTATGAACCTGGGAAGCATTTATGGAAAAAATAGAAACGATTTAAAGAAATATACATCTGGCATCAGCAACAACAGCAACTTTATCTGCAGAAGAGGAGAGAATGTTCATATTCCGAATAAGTGAATCAGCCAGAATCTGCTTCTGCATGTGTTATGCGTTGATTCTGTTCACAATTAGATTTCTGTGTCCCTCTTCTTACCTGCAGTGCCCGGTGACCACTTGATTCTAACACAAGAAAAGGCCTGGGGGAGTTCTCCGCCCTACCAGAGGTGCGTTAAGTGTAAAAAAAGCCAGGTTCCAATACAGAAGAGCCATGAAAGATGACAGCACACTTCAAGTCATCATACTCATAACAAAGAAAGCCGTCCATGCTTTGTCCCAGGCAGGCAGTACTGGGGGGCGCTAATAAATGTCACCCTGCATGCTTCAGCTGACAAATACTTGACAGCAACATGTTAAATGGAAACAATGGAGACTGGAGGGGGGTAAAGGGCTCTGCTTGGATGAGGACAACCATTATATTGTGACAATGCTTTCATCAAGCAAGCGCCTCAACTATGAAGATGCTTTATTGATAGGAGGTTTTGAAGCCATCATTGACAATGTTTTCATCTGGTTTTCTCTCCAAAAGAATGGAGCCATCTTTGTCCAGACATCATCCAAAATCATCTTCCACATCCTGGACAGAAATGCGGGCTCAGAGGTGACATAATCATCCAAATCCTGCCCGGCTGTTCTTGTGTTCACAACCTCCACAACCTGGTGTTCACCAGTGATAAAAGTGTAACAGGTGTGTTCTAAGGACAAGGTTTAAGTGAAGCAAAGCAGAGAATAAATGTATTATTACAAATCAGCCTCTGCTGCAGCCTTGCTACAAAGTTACAATGTTGAAATCTGATTATTGGAATCCAGTGTAATGGAGAGAAATCCTTGCTTTAGGTTTCATTAGAAACTCAGATTTCCGGGAGTGTCAATCATCTTGTTCCTCACCTTGCTCAGTGGTTCCTCTTATAAACCCTCACATTACTAATGGATAGCAGCAGGAACCACCGAGTTCATCAGGGGACAAGCAATCCAGCACTCCCAGATATGCCGTTTGGTGAAGAAATTTACAATGGCAGGTATTGGTGGCCCTTTACATTTCGGAGGCCCCTGAAGAGTTGCACAGTCTGCACAAATCGTAACTTCCCCCCTGAAGTATGGCCAACCTGCATAACACCAAACTGTCCTTCAGCTGAAGAGATTGGAATTTTGCATTTTTGGAACCCAATCCCTACTGTTCCTTTTTCTTTCATTTATCCCTCCTTTTAGTCTGATATATAGGCAAGTGTTAAATTAGGCATATATGGGTGTTAGAAATAAAGGCATTTCAATCCCAACTAAAACACCAATAATTATGCATTGTTGTTGGGGTTTTTGTTGCATTTCAGAGGTGTTACTAGGTGTTTTTAAAGGTCTCAGAACACAATATTGTTCTAGAAAGTATAATAGGAAATGGCTGTGCTGCAGAGCTCTGCAAATACGTGCTGTTTAGCGCTTATAGGCGTGTTTCCCTTGACTCCAACTGAGGCATTTGGCAAGCTAAGCAAGTTGCCAAGCATTGCAGGCAGATTCAAGTCAATGCAAAGTGACACAAGCACGTAATAACTTATTGTGTATAAATTCTTTGTGGTCCTTGGAATTCAGAAGTGTGTCTTTTGTCCACCATGCTTTGTGAAAAAAGGAGTCTTTCCTCCAAGTGGTGGGTCTCCCCACCTATACATCCCCCAGATCAAGGGCAGATATAGGAAAGTGTACAGTGTGCTGCTAAACAAAGGTCCCAGACCCTACTCAGCCAACAAGTTAGTTTGGCAAGGAGGCTCCAAGCCAGTTCGGCACAGGGGCCCCCCTTGGCTATGTCCACCACTGGCTCGGACATAGTCATTGCTTCTTACCTTAGGGATGTGGTTGATATACTGAAGCTGGCAGCGGGCATATGCAAGGTCACCTGGCTGCCTAGGAACCTGGCAATTACAACATTTCCAAGATCTAAACGTCAGCCTGATTTTCATTCCTCTGCTACTTTTCCATTTTGCAGGTGAGAGAAGGCCACATTAGTATTCTTACAGATGGAGCTTTGTGTCACCTACAAGGTGACAACTTTCTGCAAGCACTATACAGAGGATGTGCCACAATCCCTTCGAATCACCATGTCTGCGAGACACACTTTATAGACCAAGACTTCTTTTCAGTCGTAATTACAGGGCCGGGGCTATGGATGTTACCTTTTGTCTCCAGCAGTTCCAACACACGTCAGGACGGATTCACACCACAGACGGGAGCGATGAGCCAACTGCTAAAAACAGAAAACATTTGTTGGTGAATCATACATGGCCTGAGTTATTGAGCACTGGCCCAAATAATGTGACAAGACGGTGATAATAGAAAGCCCAATGAACTGTGCAAAGAAGACAACTTCATAAAGGAGGCTGCTGGAGAATAATACTGTTCTGGAGGGGAGGGGCCCATTCCATAGATTTTTGCATATTACTCCTAAAGGATCTTTATCATCCTTCACATAGGTGGAGAAAAGGTTTGAATGCTTCTAAACCAGGTCCATGGAGGTAACATTTTCATCAAGAATAGATTTTTATGTCACATATTTTCCTAAGAAGTTACATAAGTTGAAAAAAAATTTGCATCATTGAGTTCAACCAAAGGGCAAAAAATAAATAACAAGTAAGGTATATTCCAATAGCCTTACTATAATTAAATCTGCCCTTCAGTGTCCCCTATATTAAATCTGCCCTCCACCTCCCATTCCCTAAATCTGCCCTCCAGCCTCCTTTCATTAAATCCCCTCCCCCCTCCTTTCCTTCATTAAATCTGCCCTCCCCCCTCCCCTTTAGTATTGCACAGTGCACCAGCTTCTCTTCTTTACTAAAATTGCTTACTCAGATTTCACTGCACACTGTGAGCATATCAGTTCATTTAAAGCTGCAGCAAATCAGATAGGGCTTGCCTCATTTTATGGCTGGGGGACATCTAGCGTCATCTAACCTGATTGTCCCTGGCCCGCCTTTCAATGACTGGATTTTTGTTTATTAGTAGTTGGGGTATTGGTATAAAATGATGGTCTGCATGTATATCAGGCCTCTTCTGGGTGAAGCAGGATGGTTCCCATCCCGAAATGGAAGCAATGGAAGCCAGCCGTGTTTGCCCATCACTCCATCAGACTCCATCAGACGCCCAGTGGGAGACTTAAATTTCAAAATTATTGGCAACCATTAAAAACTGGGATACCAGATTTTGGATAAAATGGGCCTTTAACATGGAACTAAATTTGTCCCTTCTCCCTCCATTGCCAAAACCAACATTCCTCTGGGTTTGGACCTTCAGCCATCTTGATTGGCCAGGCCAGGATGATGTAAGTCTCACAAAGGCGATCATTCATTCCTGGCACTGGTTATGCTGGGATTGTACACTGTGCAGATGCAGCTCAATGTACTTTCAATGGAAGAATAGGCAGGTAAATATATTTTATCACAGAAGAGACATCACCAGTCCCTCTGCAATAACGAACCAAACTGCTTGTAATTTTTATTGTTAAACTTTAGTTCCACTTTAAATGCAATTGCAGCTTTTTTTTATAGTTTGATGCACACACCTGAACAAAGAATACACATAGATATAGCTTACGTTTAATTTATGTTTAGTTTGCATGTTTTATTTTTTCCTTCTCAAACTTTTACGAGGATTT
Organism: Pyxicephalus adspersus; assembly: GCF_032062135.1. NCBI lineage: Eukaryota > Metazoa > Chordata > Amphibia > Anura > Pyxicephalidae > Pyxicephalus > Pyxicephalus adspersus. Next base: position 47,711,142 of record NC_092869.1, on the reverse strand, counting down.
ATTTTCACTGAGGTCCATCTGATAATAATAATAATAATTACTGACATACGATATCACTGGTGTGGGAAGCTCACCTGAGCCCAGCACAATATCAAACTAATAACTCTTTGAACACAATTATGACTGAAGTGCAATGGAGGGCGATAAAAGTTTATTAAAACATGACGCTATCAATCAGTAAAAACAAACATTTTGAGGCCAAACCTCTTGTAAATGAAGAGGGTCGAAGAAGAATTTGTAGGTACTTTGCTTTGGCTTAAAGCAGTCGTGGAGTTCATAGATAAATGTACACTGACCAGCCTAAACATTAAACTACCTACCATTGTGTGCACCCCCCGTGTGCTGCCAAAACAGCTCCGATCCAACCCAGCGGAATTCCTCTCACTGACCACCATGGTAATGCACTGTAGATATAATATCTGTAGCCCCATGTGCTGGTCCTTTGACAGGCTTGTAGCTGAAGATAAAAGTGGTGTGTGGAGGCAGGGAAGACATGACAGGTATTTCAAGGGTTCCATGATATTAGGGTCAAGAAAAAGCATATCCACGTGATCCAAATGAAAACATGATTCATCAGACCAGGCCACTCTCTGCCACTGCTCCATGGTCCATTTCTGATGTCCACATGTTCATTGCAGGACAGGAGTCAGCATTGGTGCTTCTAACTGATCTGCAGTCTTGTAGTCCCTGTTCACAGTAAATTGCAATGCACTGCATGTTTTTACACCTTTTTTTCAAGGCCAGTATTACTTTTTTTTCAACAATTTGTGCTACAGTAGCTCTTTTGTAGGATTGGATCACAGGGACTAGATCCCTCCTCACATCTGCATCAATACACTTTGAGAGTCCAGGACCCTATTGCTGATTTACCTGATGTTCTTACCTGGACCACTCTTGAGCTAATGCATAATGGGAAAACCTGACAAGATGTTCTGGTTTGCAGATGTTCTGCCCTTTTGTTCAGCCATGACAATTTGTCTCTTGTTAGATTTGCTTCACTTGCCCATTGTGTTCTTTCTTTTCCCCTCCAGCTATGGTGATGAGAGGTTTTCATTCCTGCACTTTTCATTACCGTAGTCTTGTGAACCCAGATCATAGAGACGGCCATGGGATCCATGTAGGCCTTAAAGAAAGTGATAGGGATGAGAAATGGGTTTGCTGCAGCAAATCCCTGGTGCTGAAAACTTTGCAGGTCCATCTCCACAAATACATACAACCAATAATGCAGTGCAAAGCTTTTGCCAGCTGTATCACAAGAGGAAATAATCTAAAGGAACCAAATACACGACCTGCTTTTAAAGTTTGATAAAGCTAAAATAAATTGTTGGTTATGTATAGGGAGAAGTATTGTGCTATTGAAGGCTTTAACCTTGGAGTTGGCACATTTCACCCATGGCAGTGCCCAACTTCCCATGCTTTGTGTTTGATAATACCAACTTCTCGTGCTTTGTATTTGAGAAAACCTGATTATTAGTTCTACAGAGGGCCAGAATTATCAAACAAAGCATGGGAAGTTGGACACTGCCAGGGGTGAAATGTGCCAACTTCAAAATTAAAAACCTTTTATACAACAATACTTCTCCCAATACATAACCCGCAGATCTCACTACCGTAAGACTTCTCACTACCACAACTGGAGGGCAAAAGAAAGGACAAAATGGAGAAGTGTTTGGACCTAAGCAACTCTAAGCAAGATTTGCCTCACACTCATAGACTTCAGTGGAGTTTGCTGCATAGTTAGCTAACTTTAATAATATTTGGAAAACTGTTTACAACCCGAACCAATGCAGATCGGCTGCTTAAAAGTTTTTTTCCTTTTTTTCACTCCAATGACTTGTCTCTTCTTACTGGTCCGCACGTGACGTATGGTGGATCCAATGCTGCCAATGAAGTCTGCTTGTGTGTTGTCACCCGTGCTTTCATGCTAAGGAGATTACTTCCAAATTTCACTTAACGAGGACCTCTCCCAAAACAGCCATTGATTGCAGGCGCGGAGACCTCTTTGCGCTGTGAATTTCTTGGAGATTAGGAACCAGTCATCCGTGTCATCAGAATTATACAGCCGTTGGGGACGTTATTTCCTGACATTTCGACGCATGCCCTTGTGCATCAGGCGTGCCTCTTCGCCTGGCGCTTCCGAGCTGCAGTCAGGCATTTCAAATCCTATGGATTATTCGAGTAACTAGGTGATGCAAAAATATAGATAATACATCTCATTGATTCTCTTTCCTGCCGGCTGCTTCTGGTTTATCCCTTGTTAAATCCATATTTTCTCCTTCTTTTCAGAAAGCAGCTGCCTCCACACACCACTTTTATCTTCAGCTACAAGCCTGTCAAAGGACCAACAAAAGCTGAACTGTATGCTGCAAATATTTATTTTGGGAGAACTCGTTTTGATTTGTTACTTTTTTGGATAAAAGTAATTTTTTTTACATTTTTGACTAGCTCGCTGTAAACTTATAAATCCTATTGTATACAGAATTCTAAGGGCAGATTCACATTTGTTTGATAGCAAAGCACATCAATGTGTAGATATATCTCAAACGCACCATTGTGAACCATGAGCGGGTTGTGATGCACAGAAAAAAAGCAGGTGCTAATATAATGGTGCTGTAAGTTCCTGGTCCTGAACCAGTGCCCATCAAACGTTGGCCCCCCAATCTAACGCTGAATTCTTCACCTATAGAAAGCCCCCAGTTCAGGAAGGTAGATGCACCATCCCAGCACATTGTTGCCCCAGGACTTCTGTGTACAAAGGATGGCGTCTTGGGAATGACTTACAGAGGAACAGGAGACCACTGATAATGCAGTACAGGAGAGACAAGTCCAGAATACAGAGCCAAAAGTTATACACAGAAATCAGTCAAGCAGACGAGATATCCAAAGGAAAAGGCAAAGCAGAGACAGGCAAGAGGTAAGTCCAGGCAGCATTCAATCCAAGGGTAAGAACAGTAAATCAAATGAATTCACACACCAGCAGCAGGACAGCCCAGCTTAATGCTACAACAGGCACTGGTGACTGGGAGCAGAGAGGTTATAAAGCCCCAGCAGCAAATGGCAGGGTAGAATAGAGCCAGGGACTAATCCGCTCCTAAAAACCTGTGCACAGCTGTGCACAGCCTCAGAGTATGTGCTGGGGATGCTGAGAAGATAAATCTCAGGCTGCACGGCTAAAGGGAAACAAGGCATGCAGCTATTTCTTTCTTCTCCTTGCTGCTGCAAGTGACATCTTTGGACAGAATAATCCATGTGTGATACTGCAGTGGCACACAGCACGGGTTCCCTGGCCAGATAAACATCTTCTAACATGTGCTTGAAAGCTTGTGAACCCTTTTCTAAAGGTTTCTATATTAAATATGACCTAAAGCATCATCTGATTTTTTCAAACAAGTCCTAAAAGTAGATAGACAAGTAGTAGTAGAAAGAAACCTAGTTAAACAAATAAACAAAAATAATATATTTGGTCATGAATGTATTAAAAAGTGATTTTGTCATATCTGGGTGTGACAAAAGTAGGTGGGGATGACCCCCTTGTGCAGCAATACCTGCAACCAAACATTTGTGTTAGTTGTTGATCAGTCCAGCACATTGGTTGGTGGAAGTTGAGCTCAATATATGTTGGTTGGTTTCCTCACAAGAACAGCTCACTTTGTCTTTCCACAACACTTCAATAAGATTAAGGTCAGGACTTGGCCATTCCAGATCATTCGCCTTTCTTCTTCATTCATTCTTTGGTAGAACGACTTGTGTGTTTAGGATTGTTTTAGGTCACAGTCACATAAAAATATAGAACACTTGAAAGGGTTCACAAGCTTTCAGGCATCATTGTATCTTAGAAAGTTTGCTTATGAAAGATTTAATTACTTCTTGCGTTCATGCCAAGCTAGAATAAATTCCTGATGTATCCTAATACAAAACAAGCAAAAGCCTCATAAAAGCCATCCTTGTACTCCAGTGCAATGACTTTGCCTAGGCTTAGATGATATCATCAGTCTGTTGCAGGCAGGAGGAACCCCAGTCTCCTCTTCCTCAGTGATCTGACTACAACTTTGTAACTTTGTAGCAAGTTAACAACTGCAGCAGGGTCTGGGTTGGATATTTAAGAATATAGACAAGAACTGCATAGACCAAAGGATTTTCATGACTGTGCCATCTCCCATACTGAGTGTACTGCAAAGAAAATGAAAAATATATCTGATGCTAGGTCTACCTATCGCAATATGGGGCTCACACGTATGACTCCACAGGTGCAACAATGTATTTTAATCTGAATTTTCTATGAAGCAAATTGGATATAAATAATGCTGCATATAAATAATGAACATTTAAAGCCCCCTAAAGTAGTTTAAAGCCAATACCCATAAGTAATTTTATAATTATTATTACTATTATTATTATTATTAATATTATAAAGTATTTATATAGCACTGACATATAACACAGTGCTGTACATAGTCATGTCACTAGCTGTCCCTCAACAAGCTAACAATCTAATGTTCCCTGATACGTTTTTATTACAGTCTAACGTCAATTTGGGAAGGCAGTTAACCTAATATTGGCCTTAATGCCTATTAAATATGGGAGCTTTTTAGCTTTTTGAAGCAAGCATTTATGTAATGCTGCAGTTTGATGGATCGGGTCTATTCACATACGGGAAAACTTTCACCATGCATCAGCCGAATGAAGAAGCTATAGGAACGTCAGGATCAGGAATTGCCCATGCAATGTGTTTTCCGTGCAATGGAGAGGTCATAACCCTTGAAGTGGCACAAGGAAGAAGGAAGGCTCAATGTTAGGATGTTGCCTCTGACTTGATTGTGCATGTTTATTTAGAGTTCAGTAAAAGCTGCAGAACTCCCAGGGTATCAATGTGTGGGAAGATCTTAGTCAGCAGATTTTAAATGAACTTTGTTCTGATAGTCCCAGTGCTCCACAAAGTGAAAATGATTGACTGCTCCTACATCATTAGCTGCAAGAATGCTAAATAGGAAGAAAAGTACTCCCACCCCCTTTCTCTTCAGTCAATATTCACTTACTGCTCCCCGGAGATCCGCCAGGTAAAGTCCGGAGTCATTTAATTTTATGGCCATAGAGAACCTGTCTAAAAGGGGTCTGCCAAGGCAGACTTTGTTCTTAAAGGTCCAGGCATTTATTTGTCTGGGCTTCATTACTCAGTGTGTTAGAGGGGGAACTATTCATGGACTCATAACACCCATATGAGGTTGTTGGATATCCCATTCCAAATTCAGAGGCATTAAATTAAGTTGGTTGCACCTTTGCAGTGAATACAGCCTCCACTCCTCTAGGAAGGCCTCTCATAAGGTATTGGAAGGTGTCTTCAGGAATTTGGCCCCATTTGTATGATCAGGTACTGATGGTGTGGAATCGCAAATCGTCTGAATTGTTTGTTTGTTGCAGCACGCATGTGTCTGCGCTCTTCGTTTTTGCTGAAAAAGCTCATTAAATTTTATTCTTCAACAACTAATACCTCCTGGGTGTATTTCAATCCCCATCACATCTTTGTGGGATGAATTGTATAATTAATGTTGACAGTTTTGTCTTCTGGAGAATTTTAAATGACTCTGACTACTGTGACTTCTATTTGACACATTTTCTGGGATTGCTGGGGAAGTTTTTCTGACATTTGACTATTTTTATATGCAATTAACAATGCCTTTCTTTTTCGTTTCGGGATCCAGCGTTTTGGCTTTCGTTGTGTCACTCAGGAGAGATGCCGCTTGCCGCCAATTAGCTGATAAACCGCAAGCTCCCTGTTATTTGGGGATTAAGAGTCATTTTAATATTAAACGCATCCAAATGTATGCAATCAGAACAATCCTAAATATGAACACATATTGAACCTGCCCCTGGCCAGGATTTAGCTGAAAGTATCTGTGTGCTTCTAGATTTTATTTAACCCTCATCTCCTAATTTTGACCTCCCCTCCACCCCAGCTCTGATATCCTAGAGATATCCTGGATCTGATTTTTTTAAAGTTCTCCAAGACTGGAGAAGATAAACTAACATAGGGGGAACCTGGGTGATCTAATAAACCTGGAATTAAAAATGACATGCTATTAATTGACAAATGTCTATCCTGGACCAGTTCCATTTCAGGTTTGCTGTCCATGATAATCCATCTTCTCCATGCTAGGAGAGCTTTCATAAATCAGGCTTGTTCATTTAAATATGATTTCCATGTCCCTTGCTGAAATTTCTAGGTGTAGGGGGCAGCTAATCCAGCTTTGTAGATGTGTGGTGTCAACCAGTTCCCCACTGTCCCCTTGTGATTGCACCATGGCTGCAAGCTCCACTTCTCGATCCTTAGAGGACTGTTGAACAACCAATTGGTGCCCATGTCACACAGCCAATGATGTGGAAACCAGAAGGCCCATCTGGATCTAAGATTCTACACCAGTTATGGCCATCAGCCTGATGACCTTGCTGCTATCTGCTCTATCCTACAGATTTCCAGAATCTATCCTACCTATAAGATGGCTGGATGGTCCAACCAACTCTATGACACCGCAAAAGTCTTCAAAAGTCCATAAAATAAACATCATGTTGTCAAAGCTTTCCTCATCTGCCAACAACTATCAAATACAGATATTGTATATCAGAGCTTGGTGGGATTTGCCTTTAGGTAACCCCTAATTTATTAAAGCTCTCCAAGACTGGAGTAGATAAACTATCATGGGAAAACCTAGGTGATCCAGCAAACCTGGAATAGATCTGGCCCAGGACTGAAAACATGTGCCAATTAATGGGAATCCATTCCAGGTTAGGTAGATCCCCCAGGTTCTCCCATGATAGTCCATGTTCTCTAGTCTTGGAGAGCTTTATTAAATCTGACCCAATATAATCTGATCAATCCTGATTTATACAATAGATGATAATAATTTGCAGTGTTATTGGTTTTTAGAGGAAAAGGCCATTAGGCTCATAGAAGGGATGGGAAATCTAACCAAACAGTAAATGAATATTAAATACATGTCAGCCTTGTCTCTTCGCAAGACGCGCCCGAAGGAGTAAGAGACTCGCTGTACGGCGTCAGACTTGTCAGGTGCTGCTTCTCCTAATGTGCTCTGTCAATGACAAAAGTGATTTCTGTTAAGGTTTGCTTGTGGGCAAAGTTTGCACAAAGCGTGCGCAGCAAATCCATGTGCCGGGGAGGAGAGTTGGGTTTGTTTTCTGACAGTGCAAGGTGTGCACAGGGAGAGAATGACTTTACAACAAATCTTGCTAAAAAGGCGGTTAAAAGCATGAAATAAATCCTTCAAAAAGTTGAAATTTGGTTTTGTGCAATGTAAAAATACACTTAGTTCGCAACATTTATTCTACAACCTGATACACAAATCCCTCCACAGTTCTCATGACAATTATGATTGTTTGTCACAGGTAAAACTACTGTCATTTTCTATGTAAGAGGACGCAGCTGGGAGCCTCCTGTTTGCCTCCCCCCCGGAACTGAACAGGGCTGTATGTACAATGCTTGTTCGTTCTACTTACAGAAATTTGATGCAGCTTATAAGCAGTCTTGCTGTAAGATAGGTACAAAAAGGATCTTTAATTCCACGTACAAATCAGGAGCAGACAGGAGATGTCCCTTTTGTATTAAAGCCTACTTACCTGTCTATTTAGAATCTTCTTTTGTAGTACAGAAGCTCAGAGTAGAATGCCAGGTTTGTGCTGGATATCCCAGCATCCCCCAGGGCTGCTGGGACTGAATGAACCCCCACACATCATTCCGGACTGGCCAAGCAAAATGGCCAAAGTTCCGACTCCCTGGAGACGAGCAGAAGAAGATGGCGGAGCATGAACAGGTAAGAGTAAATGAAAAGTTGCAGGGCAGGTAAGCCTATTTTATTCTAAGGGATATTGTCTGTCTTTTCTATATGATCACAATTTTTGGTTTAGATAGTTTGGTTCCCCTTTAACCATGGCATGGTGTCATGGATCTTTCTGAAGTGCACAGTAAGTAGTATGCTCCAGCAGGAAGCTAGCAGGATAATGGGGGCCATTTTTTCAAACAAGAACAGATCTGGGATAATTGAATGGAGCTTCTAGAACCCTCAGGATCAGAAATCCCATTGCACCCTGACCAAGTAAACCTCAGTTTTGCCATCCTATTGCTTCCAATGTATTTTACCAAATTGACAACATTTTCAAACGGATCTCTCCAGATTTACATCTACAAAAACTCTGCAAATCCTAATGAAAAAAAACAGATGCTGTCCTCTTCTCAGACTTTTCAGTGCTCGATATTTTAAAGACCTCTCAGTCACCTTTACCATACCAAGTGTAAGGATGACCCAATCAAATTTGGTCACCTTGAGGGTGCAGCTAATGAATCCAGTCATATCATAAATAAAACATGGACAGAATATGCGAATCGCAGAAAGCCGGCTGCGGAAATAGGTGCCAAAAAGATAATGGAAGTTGTTTAAGATGTGTTCTCCTGCTTTTCCTTTCTGAATTTCAATCACACCTCGTACACCCCCCGAAAGAGCCGGAGGGGCCTCAGCGATTGTACAGAGGTAAATGCCTTCAACAAAAGAGAAGGCAGAACACATCTGCATAGTCAGAGAGGGAAATTTCATGCCTTGTTAACCAGCTCAGCCCAGATGGATATCAAACCAGGGAGTCTTATAAGAAGTAGGTTGGTCTTCTGATAGAGTGCAAGCAAGGGGAATCCAAAAACATCGAGAAGGTGTGGCTACCAATGGCTGGGCCAAGATAGAGATAGCAACACAACTTTGTGATATCATTGTCGTCTTTTTGTTATTTTTATTTTCATTTTAACAAGCCGTAACAATACAGAAAAACATACGTCAGATATTAGGCATGGCACAGGAGGGGAGAAAACAAAGGGAAAGAACATAACAGGTGGCGTTTATCATTTTATAGCAGAGTACATCATATATTGTTTCATTAATTAGCTAGGCACTTATGTAGGATATTACAATACAGCTTTTCTAACAAAGATCTTAGAGTATATGGTAAAGCTAAACTAGCAAATATTTTCAGCATAGGAGAAAGAAACAATCACCCAGATATCTTACATAATCAGAAGAATCCACAAACAATTTCTAATAGAACCAAACAGCCTCAAACCTCTCCATGAAGGTCCTCGGTAAACCTTCCATTTACATAATCTCATTAATCTTGTAATTTGTATGGATTATGGATGGGCAGGCGGTGGATTTCCAGTGTAAGGGAATGTAGACTTTAGCTGCCAGTACTAGGTGTCTGACCACTGAAGTTCTGTTGAACTTGAGTGATAGGGAGTTATGTTGCAATAGAAAAAAGGCCGGGTCCTCAGATATTGTGTAGTCCCTAAATCTCTGGACTACCTCTCTGACCACTGACCAGAATGGCTGCAGGACCAGGTATGGCCTATGAATATGAAGATATGAAGCAATGAGCCCACTCCATTCCCTCCATATTTGATGGAGCCTGATGTGTGTGGAACCAGCGTACCAATATTTTATAGTTCAGCTCTTGGAATCTGCTGCAAACAGATAACTGGCGTGCTAACTCAAATACCCTCTGTTTTTGGGGGTTGTCCAGGGTAATACTTAATTCCTCCTCCTATTGGGAGAGAAAGGGTGGGGAGAAATCTCCAGGAGGGTCAATGAGGTGGAAGTACACCACTGAGAAGAAATGTCTATCAAGCCCCAGTCCCGCACACGGGGATTCAAATGATATGAGTGGGCATACAAAACTGTCACTGGGGGGCAGAGAATGGACGTAATGGATCCGGGGGCAGGGGTATGGGGCAGGGATGCCAACTCTTGCATGAGGATCCAAGCATTTCTGCTGAAAATATGGGATGCCTTACATATGCCCGTCCTATTGAGATGCAGAAAGTAGGGGTGCTCCCCCCCAGGTGAGAAGGCCAGATTTACGGCTGAGACTTTAATTTTAAAACTATAAATCCAGGCTTAACATACTGTTGGAAAGGCTTTGTGATGGGAGAAATGCCATCATGGTCATCACAACTCGGTGGCCTACAGTGCTAGATGACTCCAGGTTAGGCCCTGGTGAGAATCAATCTCAAGCACTTTGCTGTGTGACTTCTTCGGAAAACAAAACCCCCATAAGCCTAAAAAAGTGAAAACATGCCACAAAAACAGTGACTTGGGATGCTTTGGACCTCCTCTAAAGAAGGGTCTTACATTCATAATCCCCCCAGGGTGTAATGCTCCAGAGTTTGGGACTGGATTACCTTTACCCATTTTGCAACTCTAATGCTAACACTAATCAGGAGATTAGCCTAAAGTGAATGCTAACCCTAATTCTTTGATTAGGTACCCTGCCTTGTATTATTAGCCAAGTCATGGAGAATATCAAAGCTATCCTGGTATCAAGTCACATCACACCACTCAGCTCTGCATTGCTCCTCCGGTGCTCCATCTTCCATGGCCACCACCACATATAGATCCTTGAGGAACTGAGGAGTATGTGACTTTCTCAAATAAAACAGCATTTTGCCCTCGTCACATGCCGGTTACTGCTCGCTGTATGCTCCATCACCAGCCAACACCGGAGGAGGTGCACTGAGGGGACTAGTGTAAAGTAGGAGGGTGGCTTTACATGAGCATTGAAATTTTAGCCCCAAATGGGTAAAGGTGGCAATGACTCTTTATTACCCAGTTCAATGGCTACTTCAAATGGTGATAAACAGCATTATTAGTTTTTCCTGGTAGAGCATCGACTAGAGTCATCCTCATAGTTATTCATCTATGGCGAATGTTTGCAGAAGAGCACTTATTGATGGCACCACTTGTCTCCTCCTGCAATGAGATATAGAAAAGGAAGCAGAAGGGTTGATGAAAAAAGGTTTTACCATTTAGAAGGGCTTCATTGAAGAACACATAAAGGATATTCAGAGAAAAAAAAAAACATGTTTTCAGCAAAAGAAGCCAATAGATTTTTTTTTTTTGGGGGGGGGGGGGCTGTAACAATATAGCTATAAGCTATATTGGTGAGAAGCAAAGGTCTTACCTAGCACAAGCAATGAGTTTTGCCCCATTGACTGCGAGTGCTTATTCCCTGTGAGTCCTAAACCAATCTCAGCAACCACCCCCTAATATTGCTGTGCTCAGCCCACATGGTAAATTCTATGGGGAGATCAAACTACAGCACACAGCAAGAAAAAATCATTGTTGCTCATTCAGGCAACAGCATTAGGAAAGGATTAGCCGGATTGTAACACAGATACCTCAACAATATGATGGATTAAAAATGTAATGGGTACAGTGGATTACAGAAGGATGAGCTAAAATTGTCAGGAGATTTGTTGTTAGTCTTAAAACACTATTTATTAAAGAGCGACTCTGTCTTTTCCCAGCTCATCAATGCTGAAGTCATTTTACTGTTAATTGTTTATTTAGGGTAACGATAAGTCTTTTTTAAAAGAAATAACTGGTGCAGAATCATTCAAAAGATTTCTGTAACCCTTAGGACTCATTTAAAGTCCATTGCATTCTAATAATCACCATAAACTACCATGATTTCACCAATGACTCCAATGCATTTTGCCAAATTTGCTTCTTTTCAGTTTTTCACATCCTTCAATACAAAGTCTAAGAGACGATCCATGGCCAGCCTATAATGATGGTCAAGCCTTGGTTCTTGTGAAAGTAATATTGAACTGTTTGCTCTGAGCTGTAAGTCTTGCGACCAAAGGAAGAATAATGTTCTATATTGCAAGGCATGGTTCTCTTACTAGGACTCTGCACCATTGTCTGCAGTTTGAGAAAGAGTAGACTGCATGGAGCCTGGTGATCAGGAACAAGACAGATATGTATTATCAATTAGGAAGTCCTCATATCTGCCACACATATCAGCCACACAGAGTGACAGAGCTCTCACCATTTCACTATTGACCAGATTTAATTGCTTTTTGGGTAATGCACTAAGTGCTGTAAATTGTCCTGAATTACTGGCCTGGGGAAAAACATGCAAAGCAAGAGCTTTTTTTTTTAGAAAACTGTTTATGTCGTATAGCACCTTCACGTTTGAGGACATAATTCATGTAAGATTTCTCAAGTTAGCACACCAGCTGATATTAACTGAAAACTAGCAATTTTGGGACCCCAGGAAACTCATTTTATACCCAAACTGGAAAAAAATTGATAAAATCATATTCTTAAACAAAGTTGAGCACATATGGAAGAATTAAAAAAAACAGGCCTCTACTCCTCAGTATATCATACATTACAATGCCAAAAAGTATATAGAAATACCTTCAAATAGCAATCAGTGTAATATTAATCATACAAAAATATCATACAATTGTGCTTTTTCAACCTTGTAGTAAGGGTTTGGGGAAGGTCCTTTTCTGTTCCACCAGGACTGTGCCCAGTGTACCAGTTTGCTGTGAAGAAACTTGAATGAGCCCAACAAAGCTCGGACCTCAACTCTTTGGCTTCCTTCTGACCACTTTCCTATGACCTCCACATTACTGCAGGAGAGAATGATGATTTAGCACTGGAGGTTAGCAGGACGTAGCAGTGAATGCTGTTGGGTACTGGGGAAATCAACACTTCTTGGGGTTTCAGTTTTTCCTAATTGGGGCAATATTAAGCAGCGAAGGCAGTGGAAGAGGTAAGTAGTCACATTTTTGGAAGTGCAGCTGTCATTCAGAGCAGAGGTGCCTAAACCAGTTAGGAAACAGAATTTCTGATTGGAACCATCTGGCAAAGCTCAGCAGTGATGTGTGGCTCAGTAATGGTTTCCAATCACTGCACACCTTGCTGCTGCTTCAAGTCATATTTGTGACCCCATTCTAATGTGATTCAGTGCTCCAATACAAAGAAGGTGTGTGAGCCCTCATACAAAATTCTACACACATGTATGTGTGTATATTATTATTTTTTTCTAACAATCGTAGATTACATTGATACATTTGTATAGGTATGTATAGGTATAAATCTAATAATAAAGTCTGCTAACCGTCAAGCCATTTATAGATCTTGAATCTCTCGATAATGTAGACAAAAAGGCAGACAATGTCAATGGGTCCTTTATAATACAATTACAGCATTTACAGGGAACTTTACCTGGAATTATTTCTTCCTTTGCTGTCCTATAAAGTCTTCTTGAAGTCCACTATGAATCAGTGTGTCTCGTGTCCCATTTTCTTCTTCCACCCAGGATTCGGCGGGAAAGCAAGGAGGAGTAATCTGAGCAATAGGTTTGAAGCTAGGAATGAACACGTGGGAACAGTCATTGATAATCACTTTCACAAGTTCATTGAATCTTGATTGCACCGTATTATGTTACTCAAAAGTATTTTGTCATTGTCATGGCCTTCTATTGCTTCACGTTCACTCAACGCTTCGTGATCTTGTACACGAATGTTCTCCCAATACAATAAAAATTCAATGAATGAAAAAAGAAAAGGTCAAATTATAATAAAAATATGGGACATGTTGGGCTTCATGAGCCCCCTTGAGCTTTAAAGGCTTCAGGGCGATGTACCAGCTGCACCCCCTCTCTCCTCGAGCCTGTTCCTGACTATTGTAGTTCTTCACTGTCCAACCTGATCTTTGGCCGGTTCCTGGTTCTGATAAAGTCTTCTATTCCTGTACTATGCAATGATGCCATCCGCATTCCGCTGATACTTACATTGTCATGCTCAAGGGCCAAAAACTGGCACATTTACCCATCAAGGCCATCATCACCATCTGGTGAAGTTATGATCAGTGTGTTTAGACTCTGCACCATGGTCCATTTTGGACTGATATATTAATTGGACAAATAATTGGGTGAAAGTGAATCAATTCAAAATTATTTATTCATCGTTTACAAAGGCGTTTATGATTGATTCTTGAACAGACCATTGATCTCAGAGAAAATTCCGATCTTCTCCCACATATTGTGCTGTGTGCCAGAACTGTTTGAACGGAAATACAAATAAATCTATCAAATATGTATCAAATTTCATCTTTCTATTTAGTTTGCCTGGAGTTCAGCTTTAATAAAATTTCAGAGTTCAGATCCTGACGAATACAGTGAACTCTAACAAAGTTACAGACATCCCCTCCAGGAGTGAAGCTTGTGCCGGAGTTGGGCTCTTCTAATCGCGTTCAAATGAAGCATTAATCTGTAAAAATTAAAGATAATATTTAGAATGGCTGGAAGAATGCCCTTGGGTTGTGATTGGCTTTAGAACCCGTTAAATACAGCAGTTTAGCAGCAAGAGGGAGCCCTTAAAATGCCCATTTGTGAGATTTGGGAGGAAGGAGTAAAAGGATCAGGCAATTTGATGTGTAATGCCGAAGGAAGAGCAGATGAAGCTCTGCGGAGACTAAAAGCAATCTACAAGTGTTCTCTGTGTGTTTGTGACACCCAATATCCTGAGCAGTGGACAGTTTGACGGGTTTGCAAACATTTGTGATAGATTTATAATGTCCCTGTACTTTCCTTTTATTTATTCCCAAAAAGCAGGAGCAAGTTCAATATTGAGGCAGTGCCTCATGTCTCATAAAATGAATAATCGCTTTTCCTTTGCATTTCCTTTTTGCTTTGGGCAATGGCCTTAGAAGAGTAACTGCAGAAAAAGACCAAAAGTTTTCCATCAGAAAAAGACCAAAAGTTGTCCACAGTATTCATATACTGTTGATGCACACATCACTTCGCTAGTAGTCCATCAGCTCCAACATCAATTACTCTTTTTGTAAAATTATACTTTCTGGTTCTTTATAGCTTTTTTCCTGATAGTTTGGGGTCAAGTCCCTGGATCCTTGTTCTTAGCTTATGTTCAAAATATTGGCCCTCTGATCCTCATTCACAACCTCTGTGAATTTATTGGTTTCATTTATGTTCTCCTTTGCTTCAGCCTCTCCTGTTACATTTTTTGACTCAGACCCATTTTTGTTGCCAATCTCAGGGTTATCACCTCCTTCCTCCTGTTGGTGACCCCTCTAGTGATGGTGACCCCACAATTCTATCTATATCTAGCGATGCAGCCCTTGATTCTATTTACAAAAAAAGTATCAGTAACTCTTTCCTTCTCCTGGTGACCCCTGTATTGATGTTTGCTCATTTTGCAGCCCTGTTTCTTTTTTATGCCATATTTCTTTCCAGCACTGTATCCCCAGTTTTGCACAGGAGGAATATTATTTTTCTTTAGTGCATTATTTTGCAAGAAATGCTGAACTGCATTTTATATTTGTTTAAATGATGTTGCTGCAATGCCAAATAATGTCCTATGTTACAAACACCTCAAGGATTATCAACCCTGTTGCCCACCTGTTATCAGTTAACATGCAAATCTTACCCACCGCACCTTCAGGTATGGCACAGACCATATGTGTAATCCCCTTTACAAGTGATCTCTATTTACAACCATGCTCTGATACCTATATTTCAGCCAATGCATATCCACTGGACCATCCAAGGGTTAAGTCAAGCTTGACAAGTGTCCCTATACATAAGACATTTGAATAACAATAGGACACCTTTCAAAATAATATAAAATTTCATTTTTTATTTAATGTGTTATTTTTTTTACTTTTTCTGAAATATATGGGAATTAAAGGCTTTGTAACAATAATAAAAAGTCTCTCCCTTGACAAAAAAAGCAACAACAAGAAAAAAAAATTACATTCTACCCAGGCCTGTGGGGAGGGTGAATACAATGAGGGGAGTGTTGGGATTCTCATGGAAGGAGGTGGGAGGGAAAGAAGCCTCCTGTGATGGTGACCCCACAATTCTATCTATATAGAGAAATCAGGACCTCCTTCCTCCTGCTGGTGACCCTTCCAATGATGGTGACCCCACAATTCTATCTTTATCTAGCGATGAAGCCCTTGATTCTATTTACAAAAAAAGTATCAGTAACTCTTTCCTTCTCCTGGTGACCCCTGTATTGATGTTTGATCATTTTGCAGCCCTGTTTCTATTTTATGCCATACTTCTTTCCAGCACTGTATCCCCAGTTTTGCACAGGAGGAATATTATTTTTCTTTAGTAAATTATTTTGCAAGAAATGCTGAACTGCATTTTGCATTTGTTTAAATGATGTTGCTGCAATGCCAAATAATGTCCTATGTTACAAACACCTCAAGGATTATCAACCCTGTTGCCCACCTTTATGCTATCAGTTAACATTCAAATCTTACCCACCACACCTTCAGTTATGGCACAGACCATATGTGTAATATGTTACAAGTGATCTCTATTTACAACCATGCTCTGATATCTATATTTCAGCCAATGCATATCCACTGGACCATCAAGCTCGACAAGTGTCCCTATACATAAGACATTTGAATAATAATAGGACACCTTTCAAAATAATATAACATTTTATTTTTTTTTTTACTTTTTCTGAAATTTATGGGAATTAAAGGCTTTGTAATGATAATAAAAATTCTCTCCCTTGACAAAAAAGCAACAACAAGAAAAAAAAAATTACATTCTACCCAGGCCTGTGGGGAGGGTGAATACAATGAGGGGAGTGTTGGGATTCTCATGGAAGGAGGTGGGAGGGAAAGAAGGAGTGAAAGATTGAGACTGACTAAGCTTTAAACCTCAGTAGAAACGAGAGACTCCGCTCTCCAGCTGCAGGCTTCCTCCTCTCCTCCGAAGGTCCCTTACAGGCAAAGCCATTGCTCCAACGAGATGTGTTGTATGGAGATCACTTGTATGGCATGGGACTGACACCGGACAGTAGGATGAAATCCAGCTCCAAGGTCCAAACTTTCCATGGAGTAAAGGGGGCACTTTCAGGTTGGTGAGACCCAATCTTCAGCAGTTTTCTAGGGTAAGGTGGACTTTTGGAACTTCTACTTAAAGATGATTTGCTGGAGTTGAAGGCTATTTTGGTGGAAAATATGGAATGTGACATACAAAGAATTAGCCCCGTGGTGACACACTGAAGGCTTAAATATGAGCAGGACATCCTTGTCAATGGAAGCTGGGTCACTCCAGACAAACATGGCCATCTCACCAAGAGCAAGATGTTATGTGCTGCACTTCACCTCTTGATGCTGTGCAGGGTAAGATACAATGATGTGGGTACAAACCAGAGAATATCTCGGAACAGAAGGAGCGTAGCCCATAAGCCAACCTCCTAAACCTAACACCTTACATTAATGTTAAACACTTACCTTTTACTCTAACCCCAACACCTATGCTGTACTTTAACTCTAACCCCAACACCTACCCATCACACTAACTCCAACCCCAACACCTACCCATCACACTAACCCTTACCCCAATACCTACTCTAACCCAAATACTTACCCATCACACTAACTCTAACCCAAATACCTACCCATCACATTAATTCCAACCCCAACACCTTTACTCCTCACAGTAACTCCAACCCCAATACCTACCTGGTACATTAATTCCAACAGCAACAACTACCCATTACACTAACCCTAACCCCAATACCTACCCCTCACACTATATCCAACCCCAACACCTACCCCTTACTCTAACCCCCAACTGCCCTAACACTCACAACACCTAACATTAATCCAACACTTGCCTCTAAATCTATTCTTTTTGACTCCAGGTGTGTATACCAATTCTCATTTTATTGTAATATTCTAGTCTAATCCCACAGTTAGGCATCACAAATATATCAATTATAATATGTAATATTAAATAAGACCTTTATTCTGCTGGGGACTCTATGGGAAGCCATATTAATGACGGCTACTGAAACAACATCAATCTGACACTTGGTTCCTAAGAATACCATTGATTGATTAGATTTAAAATAGTTTAGAAGTCCCATACATAAACTTGGAAAGCTCACAACCAATATGAGCCAAGATCACAGGTTTGCAGAAAAGACTAAAGCAATGCCAAAATAATTTTCATATTTTTTAAAACTTGTTCTGATATTGCAGAGTAAACAGCAGTGGACAATCAGAAGCTACGGCACCTTCTGTTTAAACCTCTATATCAATTCCATCAAATTGTACAAAGTTAGGAACGCTCAACATTTCTCTGCACCTGGCTGGCCCAGATTGTCAATGGCAGTGCTTCCTCTGAATTTAGCATTACATTGTCATTTTAATCCGGATCCTGAAATATTTAGGCAAAGCATATTGTATTATCTGATGAGTGAACATTGCCTTGAAAGATTGCCTTGAAGCTGTTAATTAGCATGAGCATCTGGTTACCTGGTTTGCTGTGCAGGAAGTTTATAGGGGACCTGTTAAGTAGTGCAAATTTGTATTTATTGATATTGACATATGGCGGTGGTATTAGCTGCATTTTACTTAAGCATGGATACTTATTATAATCCTTATAAATGATTTGCATTTCAGTTTATATCCTCTCTTTTTTATTAAGCTTGATCATCATTTATTATTGCTCAATTTAATTATTTTTGTTACAATTATCTATAGCCTAAGGAGGGCTCATAGATTGATCGGTGGTATTGTTTGTCATTTTCCTGATATTTGATTGTTTTATTTTACGTTTATATTTGTGGATGGGCATCCTATAGAACCAAATGGAATTCACCAATGATTAGTTAAAGAATCACTGACCATGTATATATTACAGCCTGATGCTTGGTGATAGCTGAGGATGGATATCCTATTGAATGAAATCGAAATTAATTGATGATTTAAAAGCAAGGAGCCTAATTCTGGATAATACACCATTTATTATTAAAATGCTAAAATTTAGGTTTTCCTAGGAAGTTTGGTAAAGAGTCACGAGTCACTGAACTAGGTCAGGATAATGGATTTATTTGCAACATGGATATTCCCTTTAACCGAGGTTCTTCATCCACCCCGGTACAATATTAGCCATTGGTACGATGCTGTCTTGATTAGCAAGTAGCAGTTAGTGATTTCCCAAGACGGAGATAGAAGAAGAACAGACTGGTACCCAGATTTCTTGTCTCCTAGCAACAGCGCAGAAGATGTGAAACCCGGTAAAGAAAAAATGCCAATGTGGCAGGAGTGATAAACATGCCTCTTATGTATCAGCGCCGCTGATTTAATGGATTAAATTATTTTCCAGTCTTTCCCGTGTGCACAGACAGAAAGCTTCCTGATTTGAGGAACTGAAATCTACTGAATGCAGAATTTTGGATTGGTTAACCCTTTCCAGTTTCGTTCCTTCGTTCTTTAAGCATAAACTATTTAGGGGTAACGGAGCACCAGGCCTCCGGGAATAAAAGTGCCCAAGTATTTCATCGCTGACTCTGCCCATCTAAAGGAGTTGAAAGCTCCATAAAGTGCGGTAAAGAGATCTTCAAAGCCTCCAATTTAGAGAGTGTCCTAAAGTCCTTCAACTATGATCAGTTTGGGTCAGGTTGTGGTTTGTTCTGTTTTTATTGCTGCAAACGCACCTCAAGCACCGGTGTGCACTGACTCTGCATATCCCAGCAATAGTGTGCTGTTTATATTTTATAAACTGTAGGTGACTGTTTGGAAACAATTTAAAATTTAATGTTTAAATATTTTAGCATTTAAACAAAAATGTATTGGTGTAACAACCAAAAGCAAAATATTTTCTTGTTGGTGTTTATCATATTTTTTTATGCTCTGTTCAGATCAGTATTTATCAACCAGAGTTCCTCCAGAGGTTGCTGAGCAATGAGCACTTTGTGACACTCAGTGTCAGTGTGACCCCAATTATTATTATTATTATTATTATTATTATATATTACAGAGTGCTGTATCATGATCTTTTTGGATATCAGTAAGGGTGACATTCTTCCCACTGACCACCACACTAAGCTGTGGATATAATAATTATAGCCAGGGTTCCCAGCAGACCTGAAAGTTATTTCAAGGGTTCCCTTAAGTTAAAAAGGTTGAGAAAGTCTGTTGTAAACTGATAACACTGCAATTCATCCCTATCAACCAGTATTTAGCAGAATTAAAATTTTGGCAGTGGTGGGAATCCCATTTTTTTGCACAAAAGTGCATTTTTTTGGGAAGTTTCATACAGCATCTCAGGGCAGTCTACAGCAGAACTACTTCTATGGTCTTGAATAGGAACACTTTCCAGTCACATCAGTGAGAATTAGCAAACTGGATGGAAGTGTTCTGATGGACAGCAGATGACCCATGTAACTGCCTTGCATCTGCTAAGATGTGCAGTAATTCAGGACACTTCACACTGATCAGGGATTCACTTTGGATATTTCAATTGTTCTGCTGAATGAAACAAATTACTAGAAAACTGATAATGGGGGTCCGTAAAGCCCTCCTTGTAGATTTACTACCATAACCATGCACCCTTACACAATGTGGGTTTCCAATGTTTGGAGACCTCTGATGTATATTTGTATTTGCCCTCTGCCATGGGCAGACCTACTTGTAAACTTGTTACCCCTGTTGGGAGGGGGCACTCATTCAAGGAGCAGGTCAGGCGAGAGTCAGTGCCCCAGTATAGAAGTGGAGTAGTGAGGGTGCCAAATGTCCAATTTGAACCATTAACTTAAAGATGGTGACCAGTCCATCATCAGTGCCGAGCAACCTCTGACTATGGAAAGTGAGGCTAAAACCAGTGAACGCACCAGACTGCATCCTCTCAGCCTTAGTCTATGGTCAGACAAGGGATCCCAGGTGGCTTCCAGCGGTCGGCTCAGTCACCAAAGCTGCTGTGTTAGATCTTAATGAACCAGCATATGAACAATTTACTGGGCGGCAGTGGGGTGAGGTACTGAACTTTTCATAAAAGCCCCTATGCATTTCCTATGCAGTATTCTTGCGCCATTTATTTTTTAACTTTTCAGTAATTAGCCAAAAACAGCCGGGTGGTTACTGAAAATTTCCAGGTGGTGCACCTAGCTAAAAGGTGCCAGGTAGAACACTACTATGGGTGACTGTGGGTAAGACAATACATGGCTCAACTATGGTCAAGGTTCATGGAAGGAAGAAGTAACCACACTGCGGCCTTACCACACATCTGAACTAAGCCTTAGATTTGGGGTCTTCTGCCTTTTGCTCTCTGCCTTTGTCTATCAGGAGTAACAAATGGAGTCAGAAATCCCATTCCTTATCTTGGTCTACAAGTAAATAAATTGAGAAGTGGTTGAGTAGTTTAGCAATGACGATGTGCAGGGCTGACACCACTCAGTCCATAAAATATTGTGTGTTGTCAGCCCACAAAAAGGAAATTTAGATCTGAGTACATTTCTGGCTGATCACAATTATCTTGTAGAACATCTCTGTAAACGTACCCAGTGATCTGCTGGGAATGCACTCAACCTCCAAGTCCTGGTATAAGCTGACAACACAACATATTTGTGGACTGTGTGGTATCAGCCCTGCCTAGGTTTTTCTGTCCAATCTGTTTAGTCCCACGTACTGTCCAATCTCCACAACATAAAGCTTATCAATATTTAGTCTATTGTTTGTAACTGAGAGGGTAACCGACACCAATGATAGTTTTGGTTATCTGTAAGGGTGACATTCTTCTACTGACCAGCAATGTAAGAGGAATTCTTCCCACTACCCAAAAAACGAATGTACTGCGAGCTGTTGATATAGTAATTATAATAAAACTACTGTTTTTCAAGGTTTCCCCTTGTTAAAAAGGTTGAGAATGGCTGCTCTAGTCTAAGTAAATGCAAAAATGGAAAAGGAGTTGGTACACAAATCTCTAAAGTGACATATACAATATTTCCAGAGCAATGGTGTTAAGGGGGCTCACATTATGGGCACCTAACATAAGACCCCAGATTTGACTCCAACAAACAGATAAAGAAAGAAGTACCAAACCACTTCATGCTTTAGCATTGTATTGGCCAACTACAACAAACACAGCCAACACGTTTCAGAGGCCAACATGCCTTCCCCATTCTTCATCAGGGCACAAAGGTAATATATGGACTCAAAAACTGCAGGGTAAACTCTGAATGCAAAACGTGGGTATTGCTTCCACTATAATACTTTACATCTAAGTGCCAGCTCAGAGATTGCTGGTGGCACATACAAGGTGTCGGCACCCAGCAGCAGTCTCGGGGCTAGGGAGGATTTTACAGGCAAATAACATGCAAACAGAACATTCATTTCACTGCTAATGCCATGGAAAATGTTCTGGTGATTAAGAAATGCACCTTCAATATCTCAATATCTTTATTTTGGTATGTGGGGCAATTCTGTAACTTTTTACCCCTATATTTAATATTTACCTTTTTAGGGACAGATTAAAGACCAGACCTTATTTGATTTGAATGTATATAATATTATGTTATAGGCTTCATCAGGAAACAATTAAAACAAATTAGAAATAAAACGGCCTTGCATGCATGTTATATTCATAGAATTAGCACAATACCAAATATTCACCTCAAATCATAATTCCTTTAAAAGTCGCTGATTAGAAGGTTAATGTGAAACTTGTAAATGTGGATTTTTATGTAAGGAAATGGAAAAGTAAAACCCCAAGTCATTGTTCAGCTTTCAGATCGTGGGAGCTCATTTGCCCAGTGCATTGCCATAAATAGTATAAGGCTAAAATAAGTTTGATCGGTTCTAATAATTGATATGATGATAATAAAATGTTTTCATGTTGGAGTAGAGCTGTACTGTGAATCTGGTTTGACTTCTGAAGTTCTCTATAGCCAGGTAATGCAGTGCTGGATCATTGCTGGCAAGGTATACATAGCTGGACAGGTTAGGAGTGAACTAACCTGGAATAATTTAAACCCAGGAAGAGTCCCACAAATACCAACATCATTGGACATACATTGGGGTCTCATGTATCAATGCGTTTCGCAACATTTGCTTCTTCAGGAAAGAAAAAAGATGACACCTGTACATTCTAGTTCCAATCCTTTGCTGTCTGCTCCTGAGATACAAAGTTTTGCTGGTTGCCACACCTACCAATGAAACTGAAACCTACCTGATGATGATTCTGCAAAGTAACTAATAATGATGCTGAGACTTACATAATGTGATCCTGGAACACACCTGCTCATGGTGCTGGGCGTTACCTTTTGGTAATCCTGGAACATAGGAACACACATAGTAATGAATGAACATGTCTGCTAATGAAGCTGGAACATACCTTAAGGTGATTCTGGAACAAAAGGTGCTGAGACTAATGATGATTCTGGAACATACCTGTCAATGATGCTGGCACTTACCTGGTGGTGGTTCTGAAGCACACCTACTAATGATGGCGAAACAAACCTGATGGTGACACTGGAAAGCATCTACCGATGAGGCTGGGACTAATGATGATCCTGGAATCCTGGAGCCCATCTGCCTATGATGTTAGGACTTACCTAATGGTGATCCCGGAACACACCTGGTAATGATGTTGAAAAGCTGGAAGTTAAAGATGCCAGTGCTAAGAAATTTCTCTTTAATTCATATTTGGACTTGGCTCGCAAATTTGTTTTTAGTGGTGCATGAATCAAAGGGAAATTTATTTGCACAGCACAGATTTCAGGAAGAACTCTCCTTCATGACTTTTCATGGAGTTTTAAATTTAGAGAACCTCCGCACAACTGCAGTATTTGCTGGATGACATGAGTAGCTCAGTAACAGAGACGATCCCTACTTATGGAACACATTTCCACGTGTAGTCCCCATCAGGGGTCCCTGTGGCATGGAGACAATGAGGAGCACCGTTTGGAGACTGTTGTTGGTCATTCATTGATCACTGAATGGTGGAAGTTGTACAGCCATTGCTTCAGCTCCAATCCAATGACTTTGCCTAGGCTGAGATGATGTCATTAGTCTGCTGCAGGCAGGGGAAGCATTTCCTCAGTTTCTTCCCCTTAAGTGATCAGGCTATAACATTGAACCTTTCTTTGTAGCAAGTCAGATTGCATCACCTAGGCATCTCTGTCCAGAAACTAGATGGAGACTCTGGAGGATTCCTGAACATAAATAGTGGCGTCCTTCTGGACAGAAAAGCAGGTTAGGTCAGGGGAAGTACATACCTGACAGTGACAGCATGACAACATGTGTGACCCCGGCCCGCTGTTTACTGACCCCACTCATACAATTTAATATGATCACATAGTGGTGTGTGGATTCCCTTTAAGAAAGTAACTTTCCTGTAGAATTGATATTTTGTAGGCAGTCGGTGACCCCTGGAAAGATCCAGAAACATTTTATCTGCTCCATAAACCCAGAGCAATGACTCATAAGAGGCAAGGTCAGCGGGAACATCGTACAGATAGCAGACAGGTTTGTAGCCGCAGTCGTTCCATCAGGGAACAGTGATAACTTAATGGAATCAGATTTGTACAGAGAGAAGAGCGCGGCCATAACTCTCCCATCTGAGCTCACAAACTTATTATATGACAAATGCAGAACTAAAAATCCACTAACAATATTCCCAGGGCATTGTCACCCACCATTTACAGATAAATGCCAGCCAATGGCGGGTGAATGTTTATATAAAGCTTCCACCTATTATTGGTGGGTGACTCCTATTTATAAAATGACAAAATATATATACAGCTAACAAATATGGGGCCGGGGGGAACATTTGACCTCTCCCCATCATTGCTCCATATCAATATCAGTTTGAGGAGGTTTCATTGTTATTTATGTAACCTATAAAAGCATCTTACAAAATACGCAACACAAAAAGACTTGCTTTTCTATTTACTCAGTCATGTGATCCTAAACACCAGCAGAGTACAGGCTGCTGATTGGACAATCAAGGAGCAGCAATAACCCAGAAAGGACATCTATCTGCTCAAATGATCTCTTTCATCTTTTTTTTCTTTCCCCATTTTCCTCTTTCCATCTTTCTCCTATTTCTGTTTCTCTTTTTCTTTTTTACTTCTCCCTCACTCTACCCCTTTTTTCAGTTATGTTGTCTTTTAATTCCTCTTTGATGCTCCCCCGTTTCTCTTTCTCACACTCACGCTTTCCCTTCTCTCCCCCTTTTCCTCTCTCTTCTCACTCTCTCTCTTTTCCTTCTCACTTCCTCTCCCTAGGTTGGTAGTTCCTTAATCTTCCCTTCAGACATTTGTGCCAGTTCCTCTCCTGGACTGAAATTTGGACTTACTCTGCACACTGTGAGCTTCTCACAATGTACATTAGACTCTGCAGCAAATCTCCTGGCTGGAGGACGTCCAGCATCATCTAACCCCCTTCCCAAGCTTGCTGGTCCTGGCTCCACCACTGGCTCCACCACTATTTATTCTTTTAATAATATTAAAAATAAATGATTAGTTACAGCCAGGTAGATGGCACAACCACAGGAAGGAATATGGTGATGCCCTTGTGAAGGGTGGCTGGCCTTTGCTTCACCCCAGCTTGCAGTGGGTGGTCTTTCTGGCCCCTTCCACAGCTCCACTCTCTGCACAGACCAATGATGATGGCATTGCTACATTTATATGATAGTATCTGGGTTTGCAAAGGCATTTAGTGCACACAAAGCAGATTGATATCCTTTGTAGCTGTTGAGGAATAGAAGACTATGTGCCCAAAATATTCTATTATGAAACATATAATTGAAATCTTCCCTTGCACATTACAGGCTGGTTTTAGGGTAGGATAAAGTGAGCAATGGCCCAGGGTCCCATCTTCTACAGGACCCCAACAGGCGGCAGCGGGGGATAGGGAGCAAGACTGTTGTGCATCTCGGGCCTCCACTTTAGGTTTGTCTAGGGCCTCCACCTTCCATAGGACCCCAACAAGCAGGGTGTGCAGGGATCTGGACTGTTGAGCATTTGGGCCCCCACTTCATATTTGCCCAGGGCCCCAGTTTGTGTTGTGCACATTGTTTTGTAATCTCCTTGTCAATGTACAGCAGGCTGCTCGGCACATATTGCACGATCGGAATAAAACAATTCACACTCTAATTCTCCGCAATGATCTTTAGCACATGTGACAGCTCAGATTTGTAGCAGGAGCTCCTGTTTGCCGTTGCCGCTTCTAGGCAACTCAAGAAACGTCTCAGTGAAATGTTAGCAGCGAGAGATTGATAAATGAAATCACGAACGCTCACAGGAAACAAGAATCAGATATCTCCGCCATGGAGGCTGGAAACGGAATTTTAATCAGGTTTAGAATATGAGGAGGACGTATCAGAACGCCGATCTCACAATCCTCGGGGTTAATGTACATGAGCGGCGGGCACAGCGGCGGCTTGTTGGACTCGGAGTGATTTCAGGTCCTTTCAGGCAAAGCGCAGACCGATTGCTTTCAATGGGATTCTCATTGAGTTGCAGGAAGGGAAAAGGCAGCTGAGATGCAGATTAGGATGAGGTGCATTCAACAAATCGCAAAACTAAATTTAAATATTCAATTCTGAATCCTTTAAGATGCCAAAGTGTCACCAAAAAAACGCCTTCTATATCGGCACAGTATTAAAAATTATCAGTATTTCAATCAAAAATCATTATTAGATTTTGGATAGGTTTGGGATGGGTGAAAATACCCTACCCAGGGAAAAACAAGTCCCACACCCCTAATATTTCATTGTACCACCTGTAGCCTTGATTCCAGCACACATTCACCGTGGTATTATTTGGATACCCTCATACAATGTCACAACATTTATTTTCCCCCCCAGATTGATGATGGAAAGGGCGGAGCTGTGTAAAGTCTTCTCCCGATCATTCCAAATCATCCCAAAGATTCTCTATGGGGTTCAGGTCTGGGCTCTGTGGTGGCCAATCCATTGGGGACAATAATGCCTCTGCTCCCTGAACCAATCATTCACAATCTGAACCCGATGAATCCTGGCATTGTACATAACATTGCTGAACCCATAGACCTGACCAAATGAAGTGACCCCAGATCATAACACTGCCCCCATAGATACCCCAAATCCTAACAATGCCCTCCAAAAGCACCCCAGGTCAAAACAATGCCCCCATAGGTACGCCAGATCATAACACTGCCCCCATAGGTACGCCAGATCATAACACTTCCCTCCACAAGCACCCCAGATCATAGCATTGCCCTCACAGGCATCCCAGATCATTACACTGCCCCCACAGACACCCCAGATCATAACACTGCCCCCATAGGTACCCCAGACCCCAACAATGCCCTCCACGGGCACTCCAGGTCATAACACTGCTCCCACAGGCACTCCAGGTCATAACACTGCCCCCACAGTCACCTCTGATCATAACAATGCCCCCACAGGTACCCCAGATCATACTACTGCCCTCACAGGTTTCCCAGATTATAACACTGCCCCCATAGGCACCCCGGATCACAACACTGCCCCCATAGGTACCCCAGATCCTAACAATGTCCTCCACAGGCACTCCAGGTCATAACACTGCCCCCACAGTCACCTCCGATCATAACACTGCTCTCACAGGCACCCCAAATCATACTACTGCCCTCAGAGGCTTCCCAGAATATAACACTGCCCCCATAGGTACCCCAGA
Source organism: Pyxicephalus adspersus (assembly GCF_032062135.1). NCBI lineage: Eukaryota > Metazoa > Chordata > Amphibia > Anura > Pyxicephalidae > Pyxicephalus > Pyxicephalus adspersus. The sequence goes on along the minus strand of NC_092869.1, from coordinate 47,683,823 downwards.
TCATAACACTGCCCTGGACAGGCACCCCAGGTCTTAAAACTGCCCCCACAGCCACCCCCAAATCATAACACTGCCCCCACAGACACCCCAGATCATTACACTGCCCCACAGACACCCCAGATCATTACACTGCCCTCACAGACACCCCAGATCATTACACTGCCCCCACAGGCATCCAAGATCATAAAACTGCCCCAAAGGGACCCCAGATCCTAACAATGCCCTCCACAGGCACCCCAGGTCATAACACTGCCCCTACTGGTACCCCAGATCCTAACACTGCCCCCATAGGTACCCCAAATTCTAACACTGCCCTCTACAGGCACATAAAATCATAGAACTGGCATCCGAGATCATAACACTGCCCCCACAGGCACCCCGGATTATAACACTGCCCTCCACAGGTACCTCAAATATTAACACTGCCCCCACAGGCTTGGGAACTGTTTTTAGCCAATTGATGAATCAGATGGTGGTATCTCTCTATGGGTCTCCTATTAACACAATCACTCATTCTTCCACATAGAGGCCAATCGTCAAAAGTGCACAGCTGTCACAATAGGAAATAATTAGGAAAGAAAAATAGGGGAATAATTCATAAACAGAGCCCGATGCGCTTTATTAGATTTTAAACCAATGTCTCTGCTGATCAAAAAAAGTATAATTTTTATTCTATAATTTCTCCTCTGTATTTTTTTTTCATTACAAAGCATAGTGAAGTTTGACACAAATGAAATACTACTGAGCTTTGCCTCGTACAACACAGGTGCTTAGCCTTGGAAGGTGCTGTAACCCATGGAAGTCTGAGTATGATTTAATAGTAAAATAGATAAAATATTATTGGTAAAAAAATAAATAAAGAGAAATAAAAAATACAAACATGCAGCAAGAAAAGAAAGGTTGAAGCAAGCAGGATTTACAGGTGGAGGGGCCCACATGGTGAATAAAGATCAATAAAACCGGGTGTAAAGCGGTGAATCTCAGGAGTGTGACTGGCAGGCCACTAGTGGAGGGGAATCTAGCGAATCTTCGGTGAAATGATAGAAGTGACAGTGTCTGTTTAACAAGCCTGTCTGCCTGTGCTTTGAATATAATATTTGCAGACAAGTTTGTTGCTCCTGGTTCTGCTTTTGTTCATATTACATAAGCTCAGTGCAGCCGTAGCTGGCTTTTATTATTGCACTTGAGGAAGCATTTCTTACTTGGCCAGTTATTTACCAATGTGCTATGAGAGATGTCTGATACTGTTACCGTAATTGGTTCCACCAAATGATTCGGGAATTGCTGGCCTTTTTTTTTTCTTTTGGAACATAGGAACACGCAGCATGCTAAGTCCGTAAATTCAGATTTCTAATTTTACATCAATAGTGAAATTTAACCTAAGAAAAAATAAATAAAATAAAAAGGCAATAAAGAAAGCCAGTAAATTATAATGATTTATGTTCAAGTGAAGCTAGTATAAGTATTGGAACATGTCTTTATATTGGCTTAATCCTTGGCATAGAACTGGTATAGGCAGAGACAGCAACAACACCCGCCAATTGAAATGATGCCCGCTGTGCTTTAGTGTATAACTGGACCTGGCTATGCTGTCTGACTTCATATTCAAAATAAATAGTATTGCAATTCAATGCATTTGGCTGCACGTGTTAATGCATGTTGCAGTAATGTGCAGTAAAACCTGCATCATGGCAGTACATTGGTTAGAATTGGTCAATTAGGCGAACTGATGCTTAACCAAATGCTTTATTTATTTAATGGGCAGGTTTACTTAATAGCCCCTCTACAGTTCATGTTTATATTTCACTCATTTTCTAAATACCCTTTTAACCCAGTGTAAGCTCCATGTTAGCCTTGTCAGAACTTACACAGAGCTATGGACCCTCCCCCAGCCCCCCATGTGATTGCATTGAGGCCTGGTATTTGACCATGAGAAACCCAACTTTCAACCATAGGAAGAGGAGGAAAAAGTCACATGATCACCATACCCACATGATACACCATAGTACATTCCCTTGACTCCTCAGTGGGGTTGGTTATTATGTCCAGTGCAGGAAGTTGGCTATTGAGTAAATGCATCACTTTGCTTTGAATGCACAAAGTTCACAGAAGAGTTTAGTGCAGTGTCATACCATTTCAAACGTGAAATATGTAATAAGGACAGCCCACCAATGATCTAACAGTCCAAGAAGATTTTGCAAAAACCTTATGCAAAGGTAATGGTTAAAAAAAATTGTGACGCGTTTCGAGGTGCTTGGAGATTCCAGCTTCCTCGGGGCTTGTGTGAACTGGAAAGGTTGCAAGTATCAGTTTGCTGGGATCCATGCAGTGAAAGAGCTGTAATAGCAAGCAGTAAGACGTGAATATCTATCATTCAGACATTCTGTAGACCCCCCTAGAGTAGCCCTGGGGTTCATCTGGTGGTTGTTAGGGGTTCCTTTGGCTGATTGACCTCCTGATGGTGGCCTTCTGATGGTGCCTGCAAAGTTTCAGGTTTATTCGTGTTTGGTGGAACCAGTAGGAAGACCCCAGTGATCTTTGGTGCAGGGTGGCATTTTTACCTCCAAACGGAATTAATTCCGGATTATCACCATAACGAAGACATTTTTCTAACCGGACTTCACAAAATTTATTCATTCGACCTAAATTATTACAAGGGTTCCTCTGGGGTATAAAGGTTTAAAAAACTGCTCTAGAACAAAATATTTCTGATTATAACCCAGTATCATTTTTTCCTTGTCTCAGGTGAATCAGAGGAAGGGAACTTTGGAATTTGTGACCAAGATGGTCATCCCTGGGGGAGGAGGCGACGACAGAGGAAGCCAAGAAAAAGAAAGTAAAGAGGAGACCATCCTGGCCATGCTGGGGATCATCGGAACCATACTCAACCTGATCGTCATCATCTTCGTCTACATATATACCACTTTATAACTTATCAATGACTTCATGGACCGTCCACAAAAACTTTGGGCCAGACTGGAAGTTATGGCAAATTTCCAAACTTTCACAAATTTCACTTTGCAGCAAATCCGATTTTTACTGACGCTCCATGGAGAAACTCCACAAGGACCATGAACTATATGATAAGATGTCGGAGCGGAGTTTCCTCCTACAGGTCCATGTGCTATGTAAATGTTATTTTGTGGTTACATGACAGGCGGAGCTACATACTGACTTATTGGAAATCATTTTTTTCATGCTAAAATTTAAACTTGTTGACATGAATGTTCATACTTGTACTTTTGAAGTAAGTGCAATACTTTTTGCATGTGGCAAATACACATGGGATTTCTTATTGATTAAAGGAAATTTTCTTTACCGCGACTCTCTATGAGATTACTGCAAGTTTTTTAAGCTGTAGATGGAGTGAGTAAGAGATTAAACTGTCTGACTTCTGTCAGTGACGTCATTGGGGAGATTTTGCTTCACATCTTGTCCCTGTAAATGAAATACAATAAATAGGAGTTGTCACTGAGACGTGGATAAAAAAAAAAAACCCTCTAAAAAATAAACCTCAAAAACATCACACAAAGGTTTAGGTGTCGCAGGGTATTTAGGAACTCATGAAAGTATAAAGACAGCATGCCGACGCGTTTAGGGGGCTGAAACTTTATCAGGGCTGAAGGAAACACAAAAAGTACAAATATAAATCGCAATATAATAATAAAAAGGCATAAAAAACTGGAGAGTCCATAATTAGAGATGAGCATAAAAAACAATGCAAACAAACTTATCAGATAAAAAAATCTTCAAAAAATATAATTAGTTTTCAATTTACAAAATTGAGATAAAGAGGAATAGTTGTAGTAAATGATGATACCAATTTAATAAATCATCCAAAGCTGTTTGTGATGCCACCAATAAAACCTGCAATGCTCAGTAGACTCAGAGAGCTGAGAACCCCCTTCCTCTCCATGGATGATCATTGGTAGAATGCTGACCTTCCTACTATTCTCTATCACTTCCTAACCAGGAGTTCCATGCCAGACCCATCACTTCCTCTTCTTGCTGGCCTGAACTGGTACTGAAACGTGCAATGCCCTTTTGTAATAGGAAGTGTATAATAGCGATTAAGACGTTAACACCAAATTATGAATTCTGATTGGGTTACTCCATTTTACACGAGCATGATAGGTGATGGACATTCCTGGGAATATTCTGTATATTCTGTATTTACCTGGAAAACATCACCTACTCGTTTGATTAGTATTAGTATTAGAAGTATTAGTCCACCAAGGGTCCTCTCCAGCTCAACTGCCAGTTGGCTAATGGTAAAAGTGGCATTAGTGTCACCATTTACCTGTGACCAGAAGGGGGAGCCACCACCGCAGAAAAGGGGAGAGCCAGATGGAAGGGCAGTTCCTTCTCCAGTGCCTCCATTTGGCCAATGGAAATATATGTGGCCAGGTGAAGCCTGCTGCTGATGAACTGGTGTGTAGTAGCACCAGACACGGCCTCTGTTATTGTCACTGTCTGTGTATTGTAAGCGATGGTATGGCAAGCCTGCTATGAAATGGAGAAGAGTAGAGAACATAGAGGGGAAGGTGATCTGTAGTCGTAAAACACTTCTTGTTCTAGGGCAGCCATTCTCAACCAGGGTTCTAAGGAACAAGGAGTGCTCCAGGGGTACCTAGGGTTACTCCCGTGGTTCCTATGGTTCCTCCAGGGGTTCCTATGGTGCCTCTAGGGGTTCCTAGGGTTCATCCAGGGGTTCCTATGGTGCCTCTTGGGGTTCCTAGGGTTACTCCAAGGGTTCATATGGTTTCTCTGGGGGTTCCCATGGTGCCTCTAGGGGTTCCTCCAGGGGTTCTATTGTGCCTCTATCGGTTCTTAGGGTTACTCCAAGGGTTCTTAGGGTTCCTCTAGGGGTTCTATGGTGCCTGTAGGGGTTCCTAGGGTTACTCCAAGGGTTCTTAGGGTTCCTCCAGGGATTCATATGTCGCCTCCAGGGGTTCCTATGGTGCCTCCAGGGAGATCTAGGGTTACTCCCGGGGTTCCTATAGTTCCTCCATGGGTTCCTTGGGTTCCTCCAGGGGTTCTTGTCTCCGCCCCCTGCTGTATTTCCTGCTGGGCTCCTCCCACAGCTCTGCTCTCTGCATAGGTTATTTACAGCACAGAGATGATATCAATGCCTGATTCACATGGCTGTATCGGGTTTGGAAAGAGATTTGTTACATTGTATCCATTGTGACCATTGAAAAATATATTTAAATGATTGTTTTTGCTTTTAAGGGTCACAACATTTTCAATGTAAGTAAAAACATTTTTTTAAGGTATCTCAAATTTTTAACAAGTTTATTTAGCTTTGATCTTCATCTAATTTGTAATTAGCATTTCCTAACCAACAATAAAATTGTGGTATCTTTAGTGAATGTTTCCTGATGATGGAAAAAGCTTGTGATCCTCCAGGCCGATGACATCTGCTTACCGGGATAATTGGACTGTTGGGTGTTCTAATGCTTCAAGCAAAATACGTTTCTTAAAATATATTAAAGGGACCTCAGAGGAAGAAGAGTAGAGTAATAGTAATAGAGAAGAATGATAAAAGAATTGTCAGACGTATAATGGGAAAAAGGCCATTTCTAGAGCTCTGAGTATCCCAGCCCAGGGGTTCCTCAAGTTGTGGCTGATTGGCCTCCCATTGGATGGTGCCTGCAAAGTTCTGGGGCCAACACCACTTGGCAGAGTGGCATGACTCTAATGATGTTTTACATACCTATAAAGGTGGTATTCTCTCCTCCACTATTGGGCTTTTAGAGGTTCTCCAAGACTTCAAAATTTTTTCAAAAGTTCCTCAGGAGTTGAGAAAGGCTGGTGTGCCCTTTAATTAGGATTCATCCACAGGAGTACTGAAAAAAAACCTGAGGGGGGCACTAGTGACTTGCCCACCAAGAAAGGTTTTTGTGCCATCTGGTGAATCCTAATGCCTCACAAAAAAGGCCACTGTGCCAGAAAAGCTTTGCATTCTGGTGGACACTCCTTACCAGTTCCTCTGGTGGGCACTAGGTCCCAAATTTGATCCTGCCTGTAATTCACTGTCTAGCGCAGGGGTGTCATCAAATACACAGTTGGGCAAAATGAAAAATTAGAACAAAGTCGTGGGCCAACCTTGATATTTTTTGAAAAGATATCTACAATTGAGAAAGGTTGCTAATAACGATCTTCACAGGGGGGGGCAATTGTGGGTCCTTACTGACGTGCCAGCAGAGCATTCTGGGATTTGCCGTATTAGTGGTGCATGCACTGTCTACCGATGGGTCAGCTGTAGCTGACTTTTGGTATTTTCTCGCAGGCCAAATATATATGGTGCAGGCCAAATCGTTGGCCCACGGGCCTGTGTTTAACACTCCTAGTCTAGCTGTTCGTGGACCTAAAAAAGATCCTAAAGGATACTGTCCAACCCATCAAGTCTCTCTGGATGCATCTTTTATATTAACCTTATGGGTAACACATTATAGAGAAAATGTGTGGGGGAGGAAACGGAAAAAAAAAAAAAATAGCAAAAAGACAGCCTCAATGACCCATTAAGAAGGTTGAGCTCTTCTGCTGATATGCTCTCAGAAATAAACACCAAAACCTCATCTCAACTGTGAAGCATGTTGGTGAAAGCATTATGGTTTAAAGACGCTTACCGTTCATTCAATGTGCTGGCTACAACGTATATTTTTTATGTTGCTATTTACATACTTCCTGCAATGTTGTCACTCTAGGATTAGACTTTCAAAGGCAATTTATTTATATTCTGCACTAAGCTCCATCCATGCAATGGTAAACCTAGACACAGTGACATGCCAAGCGCAGGGCATATTTGCACCCCAGAGATGCCGCTTTTAGGTTTGCTCGCACACACGACCTGATAGAAGGAGTCACCACGTCTCCTGTCGTTTCACATTTACAGCACTTGGCCGCAAAGCAGACGACATTGTAAATCCCCACTGCACATCTGCAAGAGATAAAATAAGGTGAAGGCAGAAGGACCTCTGAGAGGGACCCGGGAGCAAAACATAATTCTTCAACTTAAAGGGGACCTGTCTAGGATAGAAACACAGAATCTGTTATTGCTGACTTGATTTAGGGGGCATTTTATGTTGTGATTGGTCAAAGTAACAACAACTCCCAGCTGATGTTGTCTTGTCTGGTAGCTTGGTTGTCCCCCTCCTTTCCTTTCCTTTTTTTCTTTTCTTTCCTTCCTGGAGCTGTATGGTTAATATCAGACTCTTTCAGCCCCAGAGCAGCTTTGTCAGGTGTCACTTTGCTGCAGGCAAAACTCCATACTTACAAGCCGCAGGAGCCTGCAGGGATTCCCGGGTCCCACTGAGAGGCTGCACTTTACCTTTGGATAATTCAGAGCGGAGACATTTTTAGTAGTTGCCGATCTCATAGGTTGCAGGGCCTTAGGCTACGTATACACGTCGGATGATTTTCGTCTGATCAGCTCAAGGCTGAGATTGAACGATAATCTGGTGTGCGTACAGAGCTCCGTCTGAACGACTGCCCTGGCGGATCCACGGACAATGAACGATCGTAATGCAAGTGAAGGGGAGAGAGCACAGCGGGGTGCTGCTCCATCGTTCTCCCCTCTCTATAGAGCAGAACAGCGCTGTATGTACAGAGCTCGTTCATGCATCGTGCAGTCTTTTGTCGTTCAGGAAAGACAATTATTGCACGTGTGTACCCAGCCTTGGGTTTTACAATGCCCTGGTATGGAATCTTAGTATCCCAGGATGCCATTCACCCCCTCCCACCATCTGATGCGCTCAGGAGGTAATGTAAAGATTATTATAAGGAATTTTTTTGCAGCATTCCGGCATGTAAAGGGCCGCCCATATTACAGGACTGGAGTGGTATGGGGGTGCCGGCTGTCAGGGGAGCCAATCAGATTCTTTTCTCTTTTATATCCCCGCAGACTTAAACCTCATACAAATCTTCAATGGACTTCAGGTGATTGTTGCTGGAAATGATCTTCAGAGTTCATATTTATAGGATGCATTGAATGGAATCCAAACGCAATCACTAAACTCCTGCCTGGGGTCACCGGCTCCATGAAAGCCAATCACATGGTGATTACATGAGGTTTGTTTATAAACAAAGCTGCAACCTTTGTAACCATTTGTAAACAAACCTCATGTGATCACCTTTTACATTCCAAGAGACGATGGAACACTATATGATATACAAATAAAGTGGCTCTCTTTATGGGTATTGCAATCCTTATCAATGAGAATGGAAGGGATGAGGGGCAAAGCTGCCACCCTTCTCAGAATCTCCAGCTACCCCGCTGCTTAGAATGCGCTAATCCACAGTGATCACATGACCAGGAATAATTTGGTTCCAATCAGTAATGCACTAGTAGCGTGCACAGCTGTGCGCTCATCAGACCATTCAAGCCCTGTGTGATCCGGAGCCAATGCATACATTTTGCCTACTCATCCACAGGCCGGGCAGCGCCAGGACAGATTCTCCCTACAAAGAAGACAATTTTTTCTCCTCTGCATCGATAATAATAGATCTTGGAGATGGCAGATGCATTTTTGCCTCCGACCAGATGGTTTTCCCCGTCTGTCCGGCTCCTAGAACTCCGCATTGGTGCCGCTGTGGAACCCCGGAAGTCTGTGCAGTGTTTAAGCCTACTACAAAGAGGACAAAAAATAATTGTACCCCAGAGAATTCCCGGTATTGATATCTTTATTATAAATGTTTATGTAGCTTTTGTGTATGCAGTATACCATCACCCTGCATGGAAGCTGAAATTCCAGGGTTTGTTTTGCATTGGAACAAAATACACAATTGCCACCTTTACCAGGGCCTAGATTTTCTGAATGGCCGATTTCATATTTGGCCCGGTACTCCTTAATGTCACTTCTGGTGTCAGGGAAGGGCATGGAATTTATAAACCAATATCTATATTATGAATAATATTCAAGAAAATGAAGAACATGTGCAACCATAATCTATTATCCAATTATATTCCTCTTCCTAGTGTGTGCTGCTTACTCCGCCTCTTAGATTGTAAGCTCTTCGAGGCAGGGTCCCCTCCTCCTCCTGTGTCACTGTCTGTATCTGTCTTTTACTTGTAACCCCTATTAAATGTACAGCGCTGTGTAATATGTTGGCGCTATATAAATCCTGTTTAATATTAAGTGCGGACAACGACTGACAACAAGGAAGAAATCCACTCAACATTCCTGTTTTATTCCATGCCAGGAGCCATGAATGATGATTGCTGTACTGCAATGCACCTATGTAACTCCAGAGATCACAAACTGCTGTAAGCATATAAATGAATGTTATGGCAAATATATTTACATAGAGATTCCTCGCAAGTGCACTGAGCCACCTTTTTATGGTGGTTAAGCAATACATTTAGCAAATCAAAGGATCGGTCCCCAAATCATAGGGATTTAGCTAGCTGGCTAGACAAAGTGTCACTTATAAACTAAAAAAAACACAAGTTGTGATCAAAAGTAAGCGAGAGGTCCAGGGCCCGACGCGTTTTGCCCGCTGGGCTATTTTTAGGTGATTGTGAGAACCAACAAGCAAGTAGCTATGACATAAAAATTATATTAGTAGTTTACAAGGAGAAAGCAAAGTATTCATCATATAGTTCAAAGAAGTATAGAAGACATAAATATTACAACAGGAAGGTGATCTTGTAAATGCTGGTTGTGTATGTACAGGGAAATATATAGAATATATTGTGATTAAAATACTGGATTCATATACATATTTGTGAAATTATCTTTAGTCACCACTCTGCATTGCCAGGAAAGTTCACAGAACTTCTAATATATAATAAGAATTGAAGAATTTCACCTTCACCCAGAAGGATCCGAGCAGCAAGATCACAGTCCACAGGTGAATCTGCATATACACCCACACCCCCTTCCCTTAATACAGAACATAGTTTGATCACTCATTGATCCCGCCAGTGCAATTGTTTTTCCTCTGTCAGTTGCAGAGTGACAACGCTGTTGGTTCTATATTGACGTACAGAAGCATTGTCAGGGTATTATTAGTTTTAAATGAATATTAAGAATATGAAAAACAAATGAAACGTTACAATAACACTGGGGAACGCATTTTTTGGAGTGTTTAGTGTTAGGACAATCCCGCCGGATGCTCCAACAATAGTCAGCCATCATATGTACATCCCATCTACCCTGATACCGTCCTTCCATCACCTTCAGATCTTGGTGACTGCACCAAGGTTTTCCGGGAAGTTAGAAAGATGGCAATGCAGAAAATGCACCTTGATGCTCATATTGCAACCAAGCATTTTGTAGCTCTCCAAGAGTCTCTGGACAATTTCTGTGTAATTATTTGCTCGTGTGTTTCCAAGAAAGTCCTTGGCAATGGCTTTGAATGATAACCAAGCATTCTTTTGGCCTTCTGACATTGTCCTGATGAAATGTTCGGTCTTACCACACTTTGCCGGAGGCTGGAAGTGCAACGTTCCGTTCATAACTCATTTCTATTTTGGGTCTTCCAGAATTTCACCTCTGAAATCGCAGATTCCCATCAGAGTTCTGTCACCAGCACCTGGCGCCCGGCCAAGCTAAATCAAACCCGGTGGCATTTAACATCGCGTTGGGGCTTATTTATAGGTCGTGTCTGCTCGTTCTGCTACAGCACCCTCCATGGAATGACCGCCCAATCCGTCCCTCGGTGGGGTTACACAGAGCGCCGGAGGGGAGATGAGTCACCCGAATGCCTATTTATAAATACTGTTCACTCCATTCACCCATGGGTGTAAACAATGCCAACCGGTATCATGAATTCTTAAAGAAAAACTCCACTCTGAATGATCTTTCTATATGGTGTGGTGGCAGAAGTGTTGATGTCTTTAATTAGAACATTGTAACAATTTACCGCTGAAAGGTTGTATATTTGTCTGAAAACTAATTTTTTAAATCAGAATAATTTTCTGATGTGCCGGGCATTTCTAAAGCCCAATTACACTATTTTTATTTTCCATTGACTCTTTACTCAAACATAATGCTGCTTCAACCTTGCAGTGCCCTGACCTGGCATAGCACAGTAACAGCCACACCCCACCATACAAACACCCTGATTGGCTTTCCTAGAATTGGGTCATAAGGTAGGGCAGGTCCACAGGACCCAGGGAAAGAAAGCAGTTGGGTAGAGTTGCATAATCATCTGTCACACCCCAAGCGAGGATGAACTTGTAAGCAGTATAATTTACATCTAAGATTCACCCAACTTTTAGCCAAAAACAAAGACTTTTTTCATAATGGATTTAATTAGAAAATGTGAATCAACCCATTGCTGCTGTTTTGGAATTTGGATTACACAGTGGGGAGCCTCCTATTAAATGTGAAGATACACACATCTGTGCAGATACATGTATGTGTAAGCTTGGTGTCCCTATAGTCTCTCCTTTGGCCCTCCAAATCACAGAACTTACATCAAAAGGTGGATTTAGGACTCCTTAGGATTTAGGACCGGGTACTGTTCACCTGTTGCCACCCCGGTGTGTCCACTGACCAATCTACCTGTGGCTTTATTACCTGTGCAGGACGGTTGGCACCTGTGCCACTTGGTGCCCTGCATCCTCTGCCCCTACTCCAGAATCATGGGACCTAGGAAAATGGTCATCAACCTTTTCGGACCCACGGACCACTAAACTTCCTGGCTCTGGACCGAGCATGCGCAGAGAGCTGAGGGTCATTCAAAGGGTCAGAAACTTCCCCAATAGTGACGTCATGATGCCGGAACCCGCTGACTCTCCCATCGCAGGTCTGAGCCAGAGATAACCTGCCCACCGCCTGAGCCTGCGATGCATACGGGAGACATGGTCCGGGGCTCTGGCTGGTGCACCCCCCCAAGCAGTATCCTTCTCCTGACCCCGCAGAGATTGGGGACCCCTGCTATAGGGTTTACAATGTTCAATATTACAAAGAGCCACAGTGGGGCGCTCTAAACAGAATGGATGACAAGCAGAAAGCCACAAAATTAATGAGAATTAAAACAAAGTATTTATTTGTTATGTAATAAAAAACAACAGATTTCAGGGGTCTCTTCATATTCATCAGGGCTTTGGTGCGAAGGAAGAACAGAATTCATCATAAACAAAATTTCACCCATATCCTTGATATTTGATTTTCATGTCCTCCATTAACAACCTCTGCCTGTTCCCATCCAAAAACAGAAAGTATAGGAGTCTGGGTCTTATTAAATCATATATATATTTTACCTGCTGAAGTTTCTGTCTAGGTGCTCTGGTGATTTAGGCAAAACAGCTCAGCCAAGGCCACCAATGGGACAGTAAGTTGTTTACCGATATCAGTGATGAATGCCGGCACCATCCCCTGCACCCCTATTTCTTATGACTTTGGGGGGGAGGGGTCATGACTCTTTGTACTCACAGTATGTCCTCAGCCATATGCCATCCAACCCAGAAGTCTGAGGACATCTAGTGGCAAAAAAAGGAATTACTTGCAAAGTTCAATGGAGCAGCAGAACTGGGAGTTTTACTAAACAGAATTATTTCAATAAACACACCGCAGGATCAGTTATCTCTTAACTAAAGCTGTTTTTAGAAATACCTAAAGAGTATTTATTGCAGATTGATTGGATGTCAGTATGCGTGCTGTGTGGAGTTCCTCTGAGCTGTAATTGTTGCAGACAGAAGGCATTGCATTGTCATGTGATCTCCATCTTCCATGGCAAACTCATTGTCTTGACCTGCGCTCGGTGCTCTGGTCTCTCCATCTGGCACAGCTGACTGCAAGCCTTCCGTTCCTATTCCATCAGTCACGTTGTGTTACCCAGCCGGTGATATGATGTGACAGGTGCAGCCGCCCTCACACAATGCATCTTCATTCTGTTTTTTAGGTTTTTTTATTTTCATGGCTCATTGTCTTATAGTCTGTTGTTGTGAATGAACCCACACCATGAATTAAATAATTACTAAACATTCCCCAGAAGACCCAAAGCTAAAAGTCTGTCTTATAAATGATGCTGGAAAAGCGGCTTCCAGGAGAATCTTTCCTATTACCAAAAGGAATATTTCAGCTGTAAGAGGGAAATGAATTTTGATACATTTATAAATTAATATAATTCTTTGTTGTATTTCATGGGCAGAGGTGGATTATGATAAATTATTATCAGTCCATGGGCTACGAAACTGAGACCTTTTCTTGCAAAAATGTTACCAAAATTGTGAGATTACATTGAAGTTAATGGAAATTAAAGATTTTTTTAAGTGTGCTCTAAAGTGGAACAGTCATGAGAAAAAATGACACCTTTACAGCTGGAAAGCCATCGATCGCTTCGTGATCCAATCAGTCCCGCACGGTCCTGTCCGCCTCCTTCTTCGCGGTGTGGGCTGAACACTGAGCACCATATTCTTGTGACGTCACCCGATCTCACACTACGCTAACGACTTCCTATAAATGATGAACTGTAATTTTTATACAATTCACGAAAGCCCTTTCTGCACATTGGTACTTTTTTTTTCAATTTTACTTGATGAATGTATTCCAGGAGGTTGCAGGTTGCCCCTTATGTCTTACAAAAGGGGGAGGGGTGATCCACATTAAATTAAAAAAATGCTTTTCAATGTTTTCCATTATATAAAAGGGTCAAACTAAAAAATAAATTTAGATCATGTTTGCAGCTCTATTTATATTTTCCCCCTAGCTGAATTCTCTGAAATTCACCAGTGGTGAATTCTGTGCTTGTATTGAAAACAATGACTCATACTGCCACCTAGTGGCTAATCATCAAAAGTGCACACCTGTCACAATAGGAAATAAATGTGAGACAAACAAATTTTTTAAGCGAATTGAAATGGGAATAATTTATAAATGGAACACTTGATTGTAAATTTTATGAACAGATGTTAAGAATCAGTTTATCTGTATACCAGTTACAGAAGAACAAAACTGAGAGCATTCATTATACAAAATATCATAACAAAATGTAAAATTATCCTGAATGCAATGTGGAAGGTTAAATTAAGGTGCTGGCAGTTTTAGGTTTAAGGGTGCAAAGAATATTAAATCTCAGAGGATTCCTGAAGTTGTATTCAACTATCTTGAAACTGTCCACTAAACTATACATATAAATATAAAAAAAAACAGCAAAAAGAAAAACGTAATAAATAAATGGGTCAATTTATAAAGCAGGGAATCTGACATTCACAACCCATTCTCTGGGTCTACGTGCTTTCATTAGCAGTGATTTATTCTGATATATGAATGTGAGATTACCTGCTTATAGATAGACCCCAATATTGACAAAACAAGATTATTATAAATTAAAAAAAAATGTATTTAGATTTTGTCTAATATAGAAAAATCAGTTTTGATCAATCAGATATTTTTCTTCTAGCATATTTTGCCAATAAAAAGCTCTTTAAGAGTCTCCAATATGGAGGAAAACCAATTTTATTGAAACCCCTATCATGGTGTACAGCTGCTGAGATTTCAGGATAAGCCACTTAGATGGGCCAGGGGATTGACCCCCCAATTGTGTTATATTGCCGAATTTTAATGTTCCCAGAAGTGTTGGATGGTGAACACTCATCAGTCAATGGTTACTCTTGATTACAGTGCAGATCAGTGGGTCCAAGGCGAGGGAGGGAATCTATTGTCTTCTGTAGAAGAGGTATTTTTAACTTTTTTCCGCAGCTCGGATTAACAATACATTTATTCTTGTTTTGGACATAATGGGGAATAGACCCTCTGCTAGGCCATAGACCCGCTGCTATTTTTTACTATGTGCCCATGTGGCATTCTTGCAGTGACAACTTTGCGCTGAATCCAAGAGCAGTGCAGCATTGTTGTCATCCCATCACGGATAGGATTGCATTAGGCAATCAATAGATATTTGCAGAACATTGCAGGGGGCTAAAAGGAAAGTGTAGATGGACTTTTTCATAAATGCTACAGCTGGACATCATACAAAACACAGCAAATATGTCTCCTTCTTTCTTTTCCAACTGTTTATTCACTCTCTCCCAACTAAAATTCAGGTCATCCAATGAATGAACCTTCTCTAAACATTGTTCCTCTCTCCAATTGATCAACAACAACATTCACTTCATTCTCCATAATTCTTATCAATAAACCCAAAACCGATCTATTCATAATTCTAGTTCATGTCTCTACCTCCCCTGAGGAAGCCAAATGGCGAAACGAGTCGGGCACAGAGATGACGGTATTTAATTCAACCTTACAAAATAACCATTATTCTCATTTATGGAATTAAACACTGGCTTTGTCTTTCTACTTTGATTTAGGTTTTGGGGCTGGCACCTAAGCACATTGAACAATGGGGAGGCCTATTGAATGTTGCTCTTTTTTAATGCTACGGCCACATTTAAAAAAATATCTTAAAAATCTCACCAGTGACACAACAGCCCAACAGAAGTTCTATGAAACCTGGAAAACAAGAAAAAAAATGATGGCTGTTGTTGAGCTTTCCCTTCCTGCCGTCCCATATTATTTCTTGCAGATCTGCCATAGATTCTCTTCAATCAATTCGCGGAGCGTCACGATTCTGAACATTTCAGCTACCAAGAACTTGAAAGTCGGTGAACAAAGACGCGGCGCTTGCTTTGCCTCTCAGCTGGGACTCTCTGGGTTCCTTGGCAGAAGACGCTTGTCAAAACCATTTCTGCAGTGATATTTATTAAAGTCTTCTAATTGGAGGTTATCCAAAGGTCATATTTAATGTTGTCTTTGGAGAGAGGAGGATCACATCGCGCTCATCGCCGATGACAGGTAGGCCGCAGACGATAAAGGAGGCTTCAATACAAGCACCAGCCACGGCAACTCCAAAGCCTCCGGAAATTCAAAGGCCGACCTTCACGTTTCATGTTTGTGTGAGATGCAGCCACCTTCCCGCAGAAGGGGAATTGTTTGTATAATTAATTAGGAAACGGTTTAATACGAGTGATATGTTGACAATGATTAATTAGCTTAATATTTGCTCGGTGTTGGGAGACCTCTCGCCATGAGTCGGAAATCCTCGTAGAAAGCAAGATTTTGTTTACAGCGCTAATTGATTACTAAATAACATGCCAGAAAATTTGGATTCTTAATTAAAAGCCCCAGACCTTGGGGAGTTGAGTTTTTTTTTTTTATTACAGCAGGCCAACAGAAGCAAAGAGATTAGAAAGATGGAAAAATAATCGTCAACGTATCTCCACCCGGGTCAAAAATAGCCAGCGAGATGGGGCTACATGTGTAGGGTTATGATTCCGGCATTGGAATTTATCTATGGTGTATTGTTTTATTTAATGTTGTCTCCAGAGGTGGATTCACATTTTCTTTTTTTAATACAATGTGACAACACTACTAGAAATAATGGAAAAGGGGGTCACCTGGATTGAGGGGCACACAGACAGCAATATAAACCTCACAGAGTTTCTAACTTCTCCCATTTTTTTTTTTTTTGTTTGCTGCGTCTGTTTCTTTTAGAGAAATGTCCCCATCCATACCTGTGTTTAAAACAGAAAGTAAAGGAGCCTTCAGAATGGAGACACAGGCCTGATTTATAAAAGCAAGGACAAGACTATCATGGGTGAACCTGGACGATCCAGCAAACCTGAAATGGATCTGGTCCTTGATTGAAAACATTTGCCAAAATAATAGCAAATGATTGTATGAAATTTGTTTCAGATTTGCTGGATCAACCAGGTTTTCTCATGATAGTCCAACCTCTCCAATCTTGGAGAACTTAATTAAATCAGGCGCAATGTGTCCAAAACCACAGGAAGACTGATATGGGAATGCTACCTGCTCCTGGCTGCCTTGTTCAGTCCCACCACCTGTTCATATAAAATTCTGGTGTTCTGCATCAATAGGTGTGCTACAGGTGTGACTTTCAGTCCTTGTGATGCAATGGCAATCTAATGGCTGTCTAAAGTTAGCCAATGTTGTTGCATATTGTGAATTAAAAGGAATCGGCTCGGTGTAAATGGGCCCGGGTCTTTATCAGTTCCAGATCCAGGGAGACCTCACAGCTGCTCCATGAAACGTTACTGGGCTGGGGCTGAATGCACTCTCATTCATTTCTATGGGCTTCTGATAGGTAGGTGTATCGCAGGTGCTTTTCTCACTCATGTTCAATATACCTGGGTCCCGGACCCCTGGGTTATCACTCTCTTTATTTTCAAAAAAGAAAAGGTTAGCAAAGAGATAAAAGAATTATCACAAACCATTACCCCTTACCGAGTCTTCCATTGATCATTTTCTGAATGGATTCCGGCTCATAGGAACGCTGCAATGACAAAATAATCACCAATGAAAAGCCATTTCCCAGTCTGGACTACAAACTTTCTGTATTATTTCCTATGTGTAGTGCCATGTGTTCTCCCACAAAGTGAAGCTCTTAGGTTGTGCATTGGACCCATCGGTTTGCTCCCAGATTTGGGGCTCCTGTAGACGTTGTTCCCATATTGTGGGTGCTCGGGAGACTTGCTTTAAGGTGCTTTCAAGATGGTATATTGTAGCTTCTCGTTTGTCGAAGTGTATCCCCGAACATTCTCCCCTCTGTTACCGTGGTTGTACCCAATTGGGTACCTTTTTACATATCTGGCAGTATTGTCCGGTGGCTCATTTGTTCTGGAGGAAGGTTTACCGTCTACTTACAGCACTCTTTGATATGCCGATCCCAAGAGCTCCAGCCAGCTTTGCTTCACTGCAGACCTACCTTTATCCATAGGCCAATTTAATCTCATGCAACATATCCTAACAGCTGCTAAACAAAGTATTGCTGGTGCCTGGCTTTCCCCCGTATAAGCCATGCTGAGGTTAGGAGATTGGTCTCCTGCATAATGATCCATGAAAAACACACAGCTCTCCTATTAGATAATATGACAAAGTTTGGAGATATCTGGCTACCATGGATTAGGAAAATCCTCACCTCTTCATCCAATGGCTTTTTGTTTGTCTTTCATCTCAAATTTTGGCTCTGTTTTCCATTCTCTTCCTATTTTCCTTCCCTTTCCCCTTTTCTTTCTTTTCCTGCCTTAATTATTCCCCTTCTGTGTTCCTGATATTTTATCCTGCATTGTCATGTAGGGAGTTTGGCTTATACAATAGTTAGTGGTTTCTATATTGATAATGTTCATCAATGCTTTACTTTTATTTATACTCTCTATATTTCTAGTTACTTTGTGTGATTTCCGTTCTGTTTTTGTCTTGTAATTTCAATAAAAATGTATTACTAAAAACAAACCAAAACACGGCGCTGTGCGTACAATGCCAGGATGTGAAGGGTATGTCGGCATCCCCAGGGATCATTTATGTCATCCTGCCACTGCCAATCTAAATGGCCAATAATCCGAACCAGAAAAAATGAAGAGGGCAGCGAATGAGAAAGAACAGAGACAGGTGAGGACAGGTGAGAGTATGTCATAATTTGCAATCAGGCAGGTAAGGTATTTTATTGCAGAAAGGACATCACCTGATCATTCTGTTATAAGAGAATCGCCTGGTTGTAATGTTTAATGGTAAAGCAGAGCTAAACCCTTAATATCAGATTTGGGTGGGTGGACACTTTTTAAAAATATATCTCCACGGAAGGCAGCACAGCGTGTTCATCGCTATCATCTCTGCACAGTCAGGGTGTGTCGCAATACAGAGCTAAGATATCGCATTTACTTCTACAAAATACTCAGCAATGGCTGACTCCAGGCACTATAATGAAGATCATTCCTGCAATGGGCCTGCAAAAACAAAATGTATTTCATGGAAAATGTATTTATTTCAAGTATGGAATACAGAAAGGAAAGATGAGAACTCTCAGGTATTGATCCCACTGGAGGGATTTAGCCTTACTATAGGCTCTATTTCACAATCTAACGTTCCCTAAACATTTCCTGATGGGAATCAAGTACTGCCATTGAAACACATGGACCTGGAAGATTGCCACAAGGCTATATTTGAGGGAATGTCCGATTCCGTTTTAAAAATTGAGCCCTATAGGTCCTGGTGTCCATGACCAGGCTAAAGTAGTTCACAGCTCACATAGGGGGCAAACTTTTTTTTTTTTACCTTGGCTATTAAAGGAATATATCCCGGGACTGCCGGTGACCAAAAGAGAAATCAAGAGGAAATCCAAAAGTATTAGCAGTCACTAGAGCAAGAAACAAGGGGAAACCTTTCATTTCCTGTTGTTTCTCCAAGATAGAAAGCAAAATCTTCCCAATAGGACACCAGAAAGTAGATTTACCCCTGCTTACCCTATCTGCACCCCCACATACAAAGAGATGCAAATACATTCATCGGGAGTGCATGAAAGCAATGATAAGTATGGCTGCATGCAACGGTAACAAATCCTGAGCCATCATTCATGGTCAACAGTATTGGCCAAATTTGCCTCTGCTGATTGGTCCAACATTTTCCAAATTGATTTGGGTTGATTCAGTAGCTGAGCAAGTGACTGACGTCAGTCTATGATGCGTATAGAGTGCGGCCTAGCCAATCTAGCTGACCATCAATAGCCGGCCATTGTCTGTGGGCTGGATGGGCTGTACCATACATTATAACTGCATAGCCTATGGCTCTTCTAATCCAGATGACAGATGATGGTGGGCACAGTGTGGCTGCCATGGCCCCAGGCGCCAGATTGCGTGCGCTTTGGGCAAAACGACTGATTTATGGGTTAAATTTGATACCCAAAGCTGAAAACCAAACCTAATGGCGATCTCTAAATTGATGAGGTCTGAAGGTTCTGAGAGCGTTGTCTACTTCTGGGAAGTGCATTTTATCCAATCAAGGGCATCCGTGTACTCAACACCACATTTCATGAATAAAATTTGGGATTACATTGCATTTGTATGCACTACCAATAAGCAGATTTGGTACAACCACCATTTAATTCAATGGCATCTTCACTTATAAAAAAAATATCATGCGTTTTAGAGTTTTAAGGGAGCTTTTGGAGGGGAAAAAGAACATTTTGGAAAGCAACTCAAAATTGAAGGAAATAAAAAAAGGTCTGACAGCAGAAGAGTTAAAGAGAAACATCCTCAAACCTTCAGGGTGCCACCCAAGGAGGGAGAAAGTTTGATATTTACCGAGACATAAAGCTGCCAGGAAGATGGGCAGATTAGAAAGGTGGCAAACTGCAAATTTCAAGAGCAGAGAAAGGGCAGATTGCCCATTAACAGATATTACAGATCCGTTGTCTCTGTAAATGAGGCAGAATAGATGTTTGAATAAGACACTCAATTATCTTCTGTCCACACAGACCGGATCAGCGCACGCCGTCTGCGACATACAAAGCCAATGCTGCCGACAACGCTAATATCTGGGGAAATGTCACTCAAAGATTGCAGAAGTTTCTGGTTGGATGCTCCGCAGTTGGATAGCAAAGCATTGCAAAGATCTTTTTGCCTTCTTTATTTAGTGGGAAAGGGTTAAAACCCCATCAGTGCATCTTTGGGGCGATTCCCTATCACTTCCTGTCCTGCACACTCAGCAGGGACTCTCCCTATTGTCCCCAATCACAAGATTTCTCTTTAATTGTATTGGTGAAATTAAAGAAGTGACCAAGAAACAAAGTGAATCTCTGCCGTGGGGACACCGGCACCCCAGTGGAGTGACAAGGTGATGTAGCGCTGGACTTCATCCTGGGCTGGTATCCCATATGGGAGCCTTTCTACTTACCAGCAACTCTCTAATAGGTCCTAGCCAAACACTGGGTCCTTGGAGTAAGGGCCCATCTACAGCAACAGTGCTAGGAAAGGCCCAAGACAAGGACAAGGCTTCATCTCACATCGGGGTTGATGCGTTCAGAAATGCGTTGAATGTTAGGGCATTGCCATGTACTTTACACAAAGAATGTAAATGGAAGATCTACTGGCCCAGTATATATAAAGATGACAGAAGTACATGGAAATGATTCGGCCCAGGTAGTGAAGTCACAGCTGCAGCCTGTGCACACCACCCAACAAGAATGGAGCCATGCTCATGGGATTCAATGCCTGGATTGCAGTGGTGAAATCATCAGCTCCTACAAGGACACAGAGCAACAAATGCGCTTTTAACTTATAATTTGCACGATCTTTGGCGAGGGCATCAAGAGGCTGTCATGGAAGGTTTGCATTTCTTGATGCCCAATTTATTAAAACTCTCCAAAACTTCAGATGGGAGAACCTTGGGGATCAATGCATCTTGTTCAGGAGTGAAAATGTTTGTCAATTAATAGCAAATGAGCTTGAGGAAAGCATTTCAGTTTTCTTGATCTCCCTATACTCTCTCATGATAGCCTATCCTCTCCAGTCTCTGTGCTGACCATGAGGTTTGGGCACTACAAAAGTTGCAAAAATCCTCAGTGAGCCACATGGCAAGATCATTGCACTGCACATCTTTAGCACACAATTAAAGTCCACAAAGCAGTCACCATATGAGATTCCATACAGCAGTGCATGCCGGATGCAGCCGTATCATTAGCTTAGCACATCGGCACCGGTATATGGGCCTGCAGTGCAAGTGGATAATGTTCATCTGCTTTACCAACACCGAGGCTGCATGGGCATTGCAGCAGGGCCTCCATCTTTAACCATGGCAGCTACTTTTATCAATTTGAGAAAAGGTGAGGGAGGAGAATAAAGTTTAAGCCTTTGCAGAAGTAGCCTTTGCTGGAGGTGTGACCCAAGAATCGACCCTGGCTGCCATTTAAATGATTTTGGAGCGGGCTTACAGCTTGAGAACAAACACCAATCAATACTCCATTGATCACTTGGTCTATTTAAACATTTTTAGCATATTACCCCTTGTTGTCCTTTTTTTTTTTTTTTTTTGCAGAGCACCAAATTGCATTATTTTAGTAAAACAAATATTTACTAATAATTAAGAGAATGTTAAAGAAACATTTTGAGGTAGATCTGCATGCATGTGCTGGTGTCCTAGCAGGTTCTGCAACTATGTTTAATGTGAATGATGTGGTCCCAGTAATGCTGACATGCATTGCAAATCTCTTGAGTTGTGTGGCCATAAAACTATTTTTTATTGGGAAAAAAATATATATAATGAAAATACATTTACACCAAGTCATTCTTTGTCACCGCTTTATGTAAAAACACCTTAAAAAGCTTTTGGTTCCCTTTAATATCATTGCTGACTTTTACTTGATTTTTCTGAGATGTCACAGTGACCTCTGCTGGTCGTTTACACTCATTACATCACATACTTTTATAATTTACAAACTTATTCTATTCACCAATATATTAAAATATATGTAAAATGCTTTAGAATAAAATCAATCTTTAGCAAGATAAAAAATTATACATCTATGCCAGTATGTCTACATTTTGTATGCAGTGTAAGGAAAGTAAAACAAAGGCTTAATGTAAGCAAAACTTCCATCTTTTAACATGTTTTTTTAAAAGCAACATGACAATATTAAATTTTGCATTAAAATACCTGCTGATCTTGCAATAATGACCCTTGTTCGGATAAAGCATTACCTATTAAAAAGGACAATATGTCTATCATTACCTCTCAATTGCAATCTTGGAGGGAAGAGCTCTTCGTAATATTATTATTATTAATAAAGAGGATTTATATAGCACCAATATATTACGCAGCGCAGTACACAGAAGGAGGAGAGAACCCTGCCCTGAATGTTTGCATACATTGCACAGCTAGTGACCATAATGGGCATATCAGGTCATGTGACCCAAAAATTTGCTTTATAAAACACTGTATCCTATCCCAGGACTTCCAAAGATTTCATTCTTCTGCTAGGTCGGGATTTACATCATTAATTTTTTGTGTTGCTGCTGCTGCCCCAAGTCATGGACACCATACTGGGTTTTATATTCTGGAAGGAATTCTCATTTACCTGTGATCACTGCATTGCAGCAATTTGACATGGCGCATGGGATATGTTGAGGAGTAATACTCAATGATTATGAATTTCCTCTTCACCCAGAAATAAAAGTCTGCAGACTTCATTTATAAAAGATTTCCCTGTACATTCCCTTGATTCCTTATTTCCTGACACAAATAGCATTTCCTAGTGTGACAGCTGTGCACTTTTAGTATTGGCCACTAGATGGCAGAACGAGTCATTGTTTTTAATAGGGACTGAAAGGATCTACCTGGAGAGATCTGACCATTTATCAGCGAATTTCAGACACATTGATTGGGGGAATCATTAAATATAAATAGATCCCTAAGTGTCAGCTCTCTCATTGAAATCAGTGCCTATTGCAGCTTACCAATCCTTATCGTTTTCTTTATTCCACAGTCTAGTTCTTTTATCCTCATCCCATTCTCCTGTAACACACTTCCTATCCTAGGGAGACAACTCTCACATATTTAAAGTATCTGTGACCCATCATCACATTTTCAACATGGTGTAAAGGGCGGCTATATTTACACAATGAAAATAAATTTTCAGCTTTTTCGTTTTTCTCATCTTTTTACCGCAGCGGCAAAGACAGAAGAAACCGTCAGCCTCCCGGGATTCATACGTCACATATCCCGGGAGGATGGGGGCTGCTCCTTCTGCACATGTGTTATCATGGAGCTTTCCTATAACGTAAAAAAAGAACACAGCACTCAATCTGACGCATGTGCAGTGAAATCAGCATTCAGTTATTGGAGGAAGACACATCGCCCGATCTCATTCCTGTGCAGATCAGGTGACCCCGAGAACATGAAAAATGGCGGCATCGGACAGAATGGCTAATCCTGGAAAGAAGCCAAGACAATGCTGTGCTCGGTTTGTGGACTTTTTCTAAATTTATGGAGAATTGTGACATGAAGGCAGAACTACAAAACACATCCCACTCTCCCAATCTACATCTCTTGTTCATGAACTTCCTGTTATAGAGTGACAACACTTTGTGCCCCAATCATGTTTCTATGTTGTCACAAGGGTTTCTGATGGAAAAACGACCAATAATCATTTCAATGCAGATTACACAGCCACTTCCTGCCTACATATGATTCTGCAATGGCTGCAAGGGCAGGGATTTGTATGTAGACAGGAAGTGGCTGCGGGAAATCAGCAGCACGAGAAGTCCAAAAAAATTCAAACTAATATAAAAGTAGAAAAAGGAATATATGAAAAACATAAGCGATGGTGCAATTGTTTAGGAATCAGGCAGACGCCAGCACTTACAGGCAGATTTGTATTTTGGAAGATGCTGCAATCCCATCACATTCCAGTCTGATGAGACACGCACATCACAAATCAATGACAAGGAGAGAAGAAATGAACACATGACATTGCCTGCATAGAATCTCCAATAATAAGGGTACAAATAGACCACTAGAAGAGCTTCTTTTATGAAGTAAATATTTTATTATCATGTCACATTCTAGCATATTAAAATTTCTCTTTCTAGAACAGTGGTCATCATCTGACTATATTACAAGGAAAGAAATCCACCCGTTATAAACCACATGTCCACTAGGGCGGCGATAAATGACTCCATGGTACCCCCCATTCCATACACACAGGGTACAATAGTTCACGGTGATAGGTAAGGCTTCTCTGGTGTGCACAGGCCTGGATAAACAGTTCATACAACATGGCCGCTGCTCGATTATTTCCTCTCCTGGCTCGACTCGGCGTCTAGCAGAGCAGAACGAATGCCCAGCTTTTTCAGTTCTTCCACCAGATCTCCGTTCTGGTGCATTTGGAGAAGGATGTCACAACCTCCAACAAACTCTCCGTTCAGAAACACTTGTGGGATGGTGGGCCAGTTGGAGAAGCTCTTGACCCCTGGCAGAAGGTGAAAGAGAAAACAGAGTTATTAATAAAGATTTGGAATGAGCTGTCGCATTGTCCTGTGTGCTCAACTGCCATGCCAACCTCTCCTATTCAAGTGAATGGAAGAAGCTGGGAACCATTTTTTGTATGCAGATGTTTCCCAAAAGCAGCAAGTTGCCTCTGACCATGGGGTTGTCATTTAAAGATTTGCCGCTCTCAGGCACAGACATTTCACACCTCGTGACGTGCGAGGATTAAAGTCATACCAATGCACCACCCATAGCAGCCAATGGGAAAGCAACTGGTACAAGGCGTGACATCCCGAAACTGGGTCCTGTATGGTTTATTCAGCAAACCTGAACATTTGTTATATAGACCAAAGCTCATCCTGCCATCATCACTCTTCCATTGCTGCTAAAACCCAGAACAAAACCTTCACTATGCCAATCTAAGCTGGGAAGAGGGAATGTAATCCACCCCCATTCACAAGCACTGATGGACTACAATGCAGGGCCAATAGTCCCACAGGGTCAGGATACAAAGGGCAAACTACAACCTAGATGCCCCATAGGGGACCCACCGGGGTCATGGTGCTCTACACTGAAATTTCTGCTTCATTCTTAGGACACCAAAAATTAAAGCGGTGAAGTGCAAAGATGAACACAGCTGACACTAAACACACACAATGCCACATTCACTGCTACAATGCCACATTCACTTGGTGGTTATGTATACAGGTGTGTGGTAATATCCTTAAACTCTGCAGAAGTCACCCGGAGCAGACAATATAAAGTTATTATAACGGGCAGCACAGTTTTTTTCTTTTTTGGCACACAAGGCTCTGTTTTCCTTGTGTCAGGACTAAAATAAAGTGCCAAGTCACACTCCGCCTTCATGAACAGATCTTGATAAATGAACAAGCCAGCTTGCATTGCACAATCACACACACGCCCCGTCACCAGACACTTCAGCCACGCAACTATATAGTCTATGGGGGAGAACTGATAGTACGAGAGGATCACATGGCATGAGAAGCCACTACACATGATGGAGAAAAGTCTGCTACTAATCCCATCGAGAGGCAAGCATGTGTGAAATCCTTGGAATGAACCCCAGAAACAAAACATGACCCCCCCTTCTAAAACAAAACACACCAACATTAAAACCACCTGATCAATACTGTGTACCCCCCCCCTGTGCTGCCAAAACAGTGCTGACCCATTGGGGGATGAACAGAAGATGCCCGGTGCTATATGGCAACAAGACTATGGCAGCACACCAACACCTTGTCCTTCATCAGCTCCTCCAGGTGCAGCAAATCTCAGGTCACATGGCTTCCCCCAACCCATAGCCATTCACCCAGCATCTATCACACATGGCAGCCCATTCACCCAGCATCTATCACACATGGCAGCCCATTCACCCAGCATCTATCACACATGGCAG
>NC_092869.1:47651466-47656857 GCF_032062135.1 Pyxicephalus adspersus | reverse complement strand
GAAGCCTCCCAATGCCGGCTTTTATTCTACCGGGATAAACTAGGAAACCGGAGATCTAACCGGGGCCACCGGCAACTCCGGAATGTTTGAAAAATAAACGAAAGCTGACAACGGCCATTTTATCCAGAAATCCACACGTTCCCTGAAATCACAATCCTCCATTCACAGCTATATAAACATTGCAGATTGGAAGCTTCGTTCCTCTCCTCGGGTCATCACATCCTCTTTGGCCACAACGGGCCGGCTCTGTGCACCCAACGCACACATTTTGTCTAAAGTAACACATTGACATTGATGGACTCTGCATTGCTTCTGTGACCCCAAACAATTCCACCTGACGCCATGTATATGACCCCAGGTATGACTTACCATGACCACGAACACAACCCATTGGGCACTGTTATCACATGACCCCATTCTGACCTGCATGACCCCACAGACCACCTCTTTGACCTTAGTGAACCCCACATATCTGCTGCCACTGCAAAGGGCCCCTTTCTAACATCCCTGTGATCCCACAAGTTCTGTCTAGTCCCTGCAGCCCCTAAACAGGCCCTCAGGTCCCTGCACATCCCTAATTGGTCCCTTTGGCTCCTGCGCCCCTCAGTCTCTCTGACCCATACAGCCCCTACACTTTCCCTCTGGTCCCTAAAGGGACACTCAATGAGCCCACATACCTCCCTCATGTGTTTGGGGCCCTATCTTATCTCCTAGATAACCTTTGACCCCTGTGTGACCTCACTGGCCTCCCCGAGTTCTGTGAACCCCAGCATACACGCTTTGGGGCTCCATAGTTGCCCTCGGCTCCTCTTTCCCCATGTGTACCCTTAGGATGACCTCTGACCCCTGTATGACCTCTGACCTATACGACCTGTCAGACTCACCTTGGCGGAGGTCTTGGTCCTCCAGTACGTTGTAGGCCGCGTAGCCCTCCACCCCGTGCATCCGGAGGATCTGTACCACAGCATTGCTGAAGCCGCACATAGGTTGGGCCGGGGTGCCCTTAATAAACACCACCACCTTGTCCTTCTTCACCAGCTCCTCTAGGTGCTCCCGGGAGCCGGTGCTCAGCAGGCGGCCCAGGCCCGGGAGCCTCACAGCCGTCGATATTCGGGACAACAACCAGCTCATGGCACCGCTGTCACCGGACCGCGTCCGAACCCTGCAAGAAGAATGGACCTGCCGGGCCGCCGTAACACCGCGACGCTCCGCCCACAGAGAGCCTCATTGGCTGCGGAGTGTGGGCGGGTACATAGACGCACACTTCACGTTGATTGTGTGCGTAGTTCCGAACGTGTATAGCTAAACCAATCAACATCCGATAGGGCGTGGTTTGGGAATAATATGTCTCTGCTGTCTTGCTAGAGTTTAGTATTGTTGCTGAGCGCGGGAGGAGGAGAGCCGCTATGTTGGTGCAGGGAACCGAAGCATGGAGCCGCCATCTTGGTAAAGGGGTAAGTTATATTTTGTTTATTATTCTGTTTTCAAGCGCTCTGCTGCTGAGGGCTCCGTCTCCTCTTTCCTTATTCTGCTCCTCATATAAAATCTTTACTTTAAAGAAGCCTTGCATGCACTAATAACATTTACCTTGAGCTGAGTATCCCTTGAAATGATTGTGTGGTGTGGGGCAGTCATGCAACTACCGCCATTTAAATATATTATGTATTTCCTATTATTTATTACTACTTATATTTATTATCAGATTAGGATATTCTATGACTTGTGGCTTTTGCACTTTTTAAATATGGAAGGATGTGATTGGCTCATGTAAGACACGCCCACCCCCAGCCTGATTTCTAATATGCAGCATTATGTGGAACAGTTTTATAGCTTTAAAAAAATCAACAAGAAAAATCTGTTAAAAAGAATGGATTGGTGAGTGGGGGCGTCATTGCTTTCATGGGCCGATCATATTGTGGGGAGACCTATTATTGGGGGGTCCACAACTCTTATGATGAGCAAACGGGAGGGGGAGGGGGTGAGATGTAAAAAGGAACCCAGAATGTTCCAAGGTGCAGGAGGAATTCCAGAACTGAATGTGGTACAAATGGGGGGTATCAGATTTAGTGTCTCATACCTGGCATAGCCGAGCAGGTCAGTTTTTAGGCCATAAAATCCGCTACATGTGACCCCTCTATATTCCGGACTTGGATATCTGTGCTTGAGCCCCCTCCTGTATTTGGAAGGATCAGAATGGGAACATTGAATGTCCAAGTGGCGCTTGTTGTGCAACTTTCATGGAGTGACCGGTCTGTTGGAGGTCCCAAGTTTTTGTATTGGCCCTTTATTTATTTATTTATTTTGCAATCATCACAGATACAGGAAGCCAAAATTTGTTGAGAATTTACATTGCTTCCTTTTCCTGGCAGGAATTTTCTCCATAAGAGAAAATGAAAAAGTAATGGTGACGGATGAAAATGATTTCCAGAGGAGCCAGAAGCTCAGATTTGTCTCTGCCCCTGTTATCTGAACAGGAAATCAGGGCAGAATCTTCCTAACAGAGTCACAGATTGCAGTGATAACTTTCCCAATTGTAATCCTTCCTCACTCCACACATAGAATGTTCTTTGCTGGCTGTACATTTTGTGTTAAAGCTCCTTAAGTTGCGTTGTGTGGCCCTTGGCTCATTGCGGGGCCCGGTCTGCACCCTCCCCCACGCCCTGCGTTGCCTGTACTCGGGGCGATGAGAGTTGCAGACAGATTGAAGCCTAGAGGAAGCCGAGACATCGCTGTTAAAAGCACGACAAGCCGATGTGCTATGTTCCTCTAACACGCCGATTCTGCTGCCACGGAGATGATAACCGCGCCGTGTTATTATCCATCGATCAGCAGAGAGATGAACGCAGAGCGATATTGTTTACAGAATGAAGATTTCTGATAAATACTGACGCTGCAACATGAATGTACCCTGCGGGGCTGTGTGGCCCTTTTTGTTTTGACTCTCCTAACTTTTATTTCTTCTCTGCAGGAAGATCTTTGGTGCAAGCGCGTCGTCACCAGTGCAAGTCACATGAGGATGGTGCAAAACTTTCTACGTCCAAGGCGGGTATCCTGAGTTGTTGTTGGCATCCAGAAACGTTCTCTATTCTCTGCTGAAAGTGATCACTGCTCACACAACTAGGTGTGTCTTGCTTGTGGCTCAGAGGTTCCATCACGGTGCAGACGCCAACATTTGGCTTTGTTATGGCTGCATTGGTGAGGCAGGCAAGGTATTTCCTTTCCTGGTAGCCGCACAACTATTATCCATCGATCAGCAGAGAGATGAACGCAGAGCGATATTGTTTACAGAATGAAGATTTCTGATAAATACTGACGCTGCAACATGAATGTACCCTGCGGGGCTGTGTGGCCCTTTTTGTTTTGACTCTCCTAACTTTTATTTCCTCTCTGCAGGAAGATCTTTGGTGCAAGCGCGTCGTCGCCAGTGCAAGTCACATGAGGATGGTGCAAAACTTTCTACGTCCAAGGCGGGTATCCTGAGTTGTTGTTGGCATCCAGAAACGTTCTCTATTCTCTGCTGAAAGTGATCACTGCTCACACAACTAGGTGTGTCTTGCTTGTGGCTCAGAGGTTCCATCACGGTGCAGACGCCAACATTTGGCTTTGTTATGGCTGCATTGGTGAGGCAGGCAAGGTATTTCCTTTCCTGGTAGCCTCACAACTATTATGTATGTAGGTCAAAGATTCGCTATACTACCCTGGGCAGAACCTCCTGCATGGCAGCCACCATAGCTGGTTTGGTGCTTACATACAAGGAGATGACATTCCCACCTTCATCATTCATTTTAGGGAGATCCAGTGAATGGGTCGTAGGCCTTTGCAATGCACATTTGAGTACACAGTTGAGTAGCAGGACAACTGTTCCTTTAAAAAAGAAAAAAAAAACTCTTTAAAAACTTTTTCTTGGAGGGGTGGAGAGTACATGGATATTACAATTCCCCCGCCTGGTTGGTTGGTAGCTATAGATATATCAGCCCTATTTTCTTCCGTCCCACATACTAAAGGAATTGCAGCAGTGAATCAGTTTCTTATGCAGCGAAGTTCAGTCTGGAAAACTTACAATTCAATTGTTCTGAAATTATTTTGAATTACAATATTTTTCTTTTAAAGGATAATCTAAATTCAGAAGCAAGGGGTAGCCATGGGCAGTAGCTGTGTGCCAACATACACCAATTTATACTTAGGAGAATGGGAAAGGTGTCCGTTTTCCAGTGATCAACAGAAAGCCCGGCCTAGTGTGCCTTCTTGACCTCTTAAAATGGCCTAGTAGCTAAAAAAGTTTGCTGACCCCTGCATTAGAAGAACCAAGGCAGCTAATGAAGAATCCTAAATAAAATTCAATCTCTTCCTAAATGTGCTGGGGGGGAAGAAAGAAAAAATTGAAGAACTGTAAGAAAAGAGAATTGTTATTTAGGTATGTTTTATCTATATTTTATCTGCATAAATATGGAAATTATATTCCTATCAATGCATATAGATATTCAATTAAAGAAGGTTCATGCACAAATAGCTAGTCATTCAAACAGTTTAATTAAGAAACAAGGTAAGACAAAGTACACAGCAATATTATCAGATATTTAAACATATAGGAACTTGAATCAATGTCACATATATATCACATGAACAGAATGAACCACAAAAAAGATTCAAACATTGTTTACTGATGTTGATTACATTAAGGTGAAGAACCATAAGAGCCAGTAAACAATCCTGAATAAAATTCTATCTTTTCTGCTGATGTTGATTACATTAAATAAACTGTAAGCCAGGAAATAATTATAAATAAAACCCCATCATTTCTAATACCAGTACCATAAGAGCCAGGAAACAGTCCTAAAAAATCCTATCTCTTGTTATGATGTTAAATATGCTGGTGAGAAGAACCACACAAGCCAGAAGTTTTTCTCATATACATTCCAAATTCTTCTACTGATGTTGATTAGCTCATTAATTGGGAAAAAATTGGACTTCCAGGAAATTGAAAAACTGGCTAAAAATAATAATAATAATACAGAACAACCTTTATCAAATAGACTGTCTTGTGAAGTTAATGTATAGATTTTATATAGAAGTAATGTATATAGAAGAAATATTGCAGAGAGGATGTTAATAACGCTGATAGAGTGGAAATTCCAAGGGAAGAAATTTCAAATGGGACTGCATGTATCATATATGAAGACCTAGGGCCTGATTTATTAATGCTCTCCAAAACTTGTGAAGATAGAATGCTTTGGGTGAAAATGAGAGCAAAATGTTCTGGCCCCATTAGCTGTAAACCTGGTTTGGTGAGGAAGCTGTAAATTACCCGAATTACACCATGTGGACAAGGCAAGCTAAAGAACAATAGTGACCAAAATTTATTTTCCAACGTGTCACCCTGAATCTGGAATC
>NC_092869.1:47638484-47650258 GCF_032062135.1 Pyxicephalus adspersus | reverse complement strand
TCATCCAACAAAGAGCAGACCCCAGCCTTGTAAGATTTTCTTTATTTGAGAATTACATCTGCTGGTATTTGGAGTAGGTGTATCCAAATTTGGTGGAGCGGTGAAGAAGGTCTTTGTTCAGGTAACATGGGAAGTAGGGAGTGGAGCATTCACGGGGACCTTGACCTGGTTGATCATTGACAGGGTACACATCCCTAGTGGCATTGTGTCTGGTAAGCCATACTTCTACGATTCTACAAATAAATATTGATATGTAAATATATGCAAACTCCTTACAAATATATACAGTAATTAATAGAAACATATAACAAAGCAAATACAAAATAAAACATAATATATAGTACAAAATTTCTTCAACCTAAAGAAACCCTGTCAGCTCTTCTAAAGATTTACATTTTGTCTTCTGCAACAGTAATCAGAGTATACTCAACATTTCTCCTCTGTTTGAGGACTGAAACTTTGGAAAGCCTCTTCAGCATTTCCAGGACTGTCTAAGGCCTACGTTCCCACTACATCAGTGCAGGGCTCGGTAAGTTATGAGAAGTGGAACATTGTACCAAAATAACGTAAATCAGAAATCCAGAATTGTGTGTCTTTAAATGTCTCCTCCAATCACACCTGTAATATGTCTGCAGTCCTGAATATTCTATGCGGTCCCTTGATAGTGTCATAGGCCATTGTTAAAGCCCCATATAACTAGTAAAATGCCCAGCGCTAATTGGAGATAAAACTTACTTGTCAATGTAACAATGGTGCAGTATAAACATTGGATCATTGCTGGAGATTGGAACCTCGGACATCGTCCCACCGAAGTAGATATGGACCAGGTTATGCATGCTTCGCCCTAATGTTTCCCCATCTGGACGCAAGAAACCTACAAAGATAATAGTACAATATTACAGCCCACTGATTACATTTCCCTTGAATCTTTCAGATTTTCTTCCACTTCCTGTAGTGTATGTAAGTCAGGAAGTGAGAGGAAATCTCCCCAAATGGTATGAAGACAACAAAAAACACACAACATTTTTTTCAACTAGAGATATACTTCTGTGTATCTGTGCTCCAGCCTTCCCGTTAAATAAATCTGCCCTCTGTCCTCCCGTTCATCGTCTGGGAAGTAAAGTTACAATACTGTTTGCCCACCTTCTAAGGCATTACGGAAGCTTCTCCTTGCTAATCTGTCGTAGGGAGGGGAGTCAAAGTTTGTCAGTTTCAGAGTGTCTTCCACATCTTTGAAGGAAGGAAATCTACGGACTGTAGGATGAACTCCAGGCTTCCTGTACAGTATTTGCATGTTATTCTCATCATCAGCACCTGGGCAGTAAGAATCATCATAGTTGTACCCGCTGCAAATAGACTGAAGAAGGAAATTGTTAAAAGCCTTATTGGAAGAAAAGAATGAATCCTTATTTGCTTAGTAATACATAATTAGTTCATAAAATGTATGTCATTTATATGTAATTTGCATATGTGAGGAAGCAATGGAGATAGGATATGGAAAGTCCACTGTAATGTCTGCTCATGTTATTTAGGGACTGAATATATATATACTCAAATACAAACCATTTCAAATATAAGCCAAGGCACTTATTTCTATCTGATAATATAAGTAACCTGCTTTTACTCAAATATAAACCTAGGGCAAAAAATGCAGCTGTCTTTACTAACATTCAAACCGGTAATAATTAGAAATGCCAGTTAAATGCAAGTTAACATAAATAAATACATCCATGTATCATTTATTTAAAGAGAAAAAAATAATAAAACCACATGGGCTCAGTGTTGTGCTTTTGAGTTGGTGTTGATGGATCAATTGCTCTTCCGTGATCTTTTGTGCATTATTGTGGACTACCAGTAGATGCTGCTGTGTCCTCATGTAAAGTGTGTAACAATCTCTTTCAAATGGCAGACATTTGTTACACACTACAGGAGGATACATCTCCATCCAGTGGTGTGATATGAATATTAACCAAAATTATTTTTCTACTAGAATTGTTAGGCCAAAAATAAAATGGGTTTATACTCAATTATTTATATAAATTGTGATCAAGCTATTTGGTCACAGTTTTACCACACAGAAAGTAAGGAATAATACCTAATTGAGAATAGAAATGAAGAAGGCTAAAGTCCCCATCAGTTTTCATTATTGTCATGACTATTAAATCAGTTCTAATGTCTGCACATACACTGTATATAGAAAGCAAAATATATATATATATATATATATATATATATATATATAAAAATAGTCCCAAAAAGCATTATAGTTTCTCCGTTTCTCCACTTACCTTCCAAGTGGCAAAATGGGAGTATTTACTAAGAAACCCTTGGCCATGGCTTTCCCCAAGGTAGTCATCGGTGCAGATTGAGCAGTTTTCCTCTCCCCGCCAGTCATAATAAGGAAGAGCAAAGTCTTCATCCCCCGTCATCAGCTGAATTTGTCTCTCTAGGAAGAAGAGACCCAGCCGATGCCAACCGGGAAAAGCTGGACCTCCATGGGCATAGTTTGTGGTAGAATCGAAGGTCCCATTTCTAAGAATTGGCTTAATGGAGATGTAATGGATCCAGGAAAACAAGTTGTAGATGGTGACATCAACAAACTTGTAGGTATCCTTATGGTGGCGATCTCCGGTGGTCAAGATGACAAAGTCCTTACTTTTTGTGGATTTGGCCAGCAGCAAATAGCTGAAGAATCTTTTTCTTTCTAGGAAAGAAAGTTCTCTAATTTCCTTCCGGATAACAGTTTTTTTGCGGTCACATTTATCTCCGAAATAGCCGGGCATACAGTCGCCGCAATTGTGTCCGCTGTAGTTTCCGAAGCATTCACAAGTTTTGTCAAAGTAAAACCTTGGCCAGTTCAGACGATCATCATCATACTGGCGCTCTCTGATAAATGAAAGTTCAACGTTCACAACCCAATCACGGCATTTGCCGCGCCCTGAGGTGGAGCCACAAGGGCTGCCATCCCTCCAAGGGGGGCAACAGGTTTTGCTTTTTAATGCCTGATCTGTGACACAGGCCCGGGGGAACTGACCTTGCACCAAATTACAGCAAAGAATGAAGAAAACACAAAGGGCAATCATGGTTTTCTGCAGATATATCGCGTCCTGGAGAGGACAACAGGACCAGATGTCTAGGAACTGCGGTCTATAAAAAAACACAAGGGTTACAATGCATGAAACTAAAAACTATTATATATTCTTCCATGATGATTTCAGAAATCAATATTGGTCCCCCCCACCCCCCCTCCGCTTTTATATCACTTTGAAAAGAATACTGGGCTTTCTAAAAAATTGTCAGGACCTTACAGGAAGTCACTAAAAATCTGGCAGGATCAGCAAGTATATTTCTGTGTTTAAAGGCATAGCAGGCAAAATGTGCATGTGATACAGGGTCTTTCCCCAGACCTGCCAATGCCAATCCTGCCAATGAGGGGTACCAGGGGTGGTTGTAATAAAATGGGGACCTGGGCAGATATAAAGTGGGGGTTGCAATTGCAGAGCATCCCTGATCCCTACTTCAATGTGGGCCCTGGGGAAGGTGGGGGCCCTGGCCAACTATCCAGTTTGCCCCCTAAGAGCTGCCCCTGTGGAGTGCACATTGTGTGTGATGGGGAAGTATAGAGGTTGTCATCACTGACTTCTATTTAAATTCTACTTCCCTGGCTGTATGTGGATGACAAAGTAAAAGATAAAAACGAACCCCTTCACCAGCAGAGACCCCCAGCAGGGAGATCAAGAATTGCTTGATTGGTGCAAACATTGCTTATCAGGCCAGATTTAGGGCTGACATTTTTACCGCGGGCCCCCATCTTCCCCAGCTGGCAGAATGGTACAGGAATCTGCAATAATTTACATTTGGGCCCCTTGCTTCATATTTGCCCCGGGCCCCAACCTTCTCTGGATCCTCAGCTGGCAGAATGGCACATAGGACAATGAGCTGCAACGTTGTGCATTTGGGGCCCCCATTTTTTATTTGCACCGGGACCCCACCTTCTCCAGATCCTCAGCTGGCAGAATGGCACATAGGACAATGAGCTGCAATGCTGTGCATTTGGGGCCCCACTTCCTTTTTGCCCAGGGCCCCATCTCACTATATCAGTCTGCATGGAAAAGTAATGTCTATAATCCCAGATGACTGCAGGACAAAGTGCAGAGATTTGTTTGCTGCCACTTCCAGATAAAAGAAGACACAAGGCAGAGATTTGCTCTATCCATGGAAGGAAAAACATGGCAGGGAACCCGGCTACAATCACAGCCCTGCTATCTCCGTTTAAAGAGAACCTATCCTGAGAGGCAGAACATATAAAATGTTCAATAAAGCAATATTAACCATTGAAATCAAAATGTTTTGTAACATTCAACATTAACCAAGACAATCCAACTGTCTGAGCCTTGCTATTGGTCAGGGAGGTTGTCCATCATACGGAAGGACCAATAGTGAGGCTCGGTGCAGGACAGGTAAAGGGAAGATGACCAGCACATGTGGGGTCCAATGATACCCCGGCCTATCCTGAGAACCTGAGATATCCTGAGAACAGAAAAATGACTTCTTTGGTGAGATTCTGCAACCCCATTGCCATGTTCTGAAGCTGAGTATGTAAACATAAGCAAAAACACCAACACAAAATAGTGCAATGGGGTGGTTTTAGGACCTCGTCCATGGAGGCATAGAGGCACATCTCTGGTTACCCCTGTGGGTGTAATGCTCCAAATGGGGAAATTGGGTTACCTTGACCCGCCTAGCCATAACCAAAAGGGTCATGTACTTTTCAGGGTTTCCATAAGCAACCTGCCAAGTACTAAGCTGGGAGTTACCCCGAAGGAAGACCCCAAATAATGGAGAACAGACCATTGGGCCACAAAGCTCCCCAGACAGTCAGGTCTGGTCTTGAAGGCACCAACCCCCTTCATTCACACACAACACCAAACCAGTGACATGTGACAAACAAAATTGGTAAATAAGTATAAAGGTATAAAAATAATGTAGTGTAGACTTCAGCTTAGTAAGTGGAGGTGCCATTGGGGACAATGTAACTCATCAATGGCCATATAACAAAGGCTCACTGCTTGGAGGTTCACCTTTGAATCTGCAGCAAGGACGGCACCTTCCAAAGATGCAGCAATGACAGATCGTGGACCATCATAACGGGCAGCTGCACACGGGTAAATCTGTGCCATAATCCACACATAAACTGTTCACACGTGCCAACTATGGCAGAAGCTCACCACCCACCAAGGAATTCAGTTCAACTGTACCTGCAGAGGAAAAATAAAAGGTCATTAGCATAGATCACACAAATTCAGCTTTAAAATGATATTTTATTTGAATATTTCTTCATTGAACTTTTAGGAAATTGATTTTGTGTGTCTGGATGGAGGTGAATATTTCTTTGAGAATGAAGACAGCGTCCTGCATACATTTAGAGAAAGTGAAGAAGACTTCATGGATTACCTAGGAAGAGAAAGTCGAGAGAAGAAACCAACAAAGGGTAGCTGTTTCAATTCCTAAAGTCAGTTAAGTCATCTGTATAGGTGCAGGCAGGTCTAATGTAGATTTAATACAGAAATATTTGCAGAGGACTCCAGCCCTGACCTCTTGGACATCACTGCTCTGTAGCATACTGTGCCATTGAGATACTGGTTCCACAATCTACAATTGTACAAATCAGGGATTCTTCATTTCACCCATTGCACATGTGCTGGAGGCACTGCACACTTTAAGACGTTTCCAATATAAGCATAGAAATACAGGAGCCAGGGTTCTGCCAAAGCATTGTAAATTTCACCATACCTTTAATGTACACAGCTCATGTTCCATTTCCCTAATGACTTCAATGCATTTCCCAAAAGTTTACTTAAATTTTGTGGTTTAAACCCAAATGGTCTTGGTAATGAAACACTAAATTTTGCTCATGCCTAGTAGAGATTACTACTTAGAAACATCTGGCTGTACAACTATTAATATTATCCAGCATTTTTATAGCACCAACATATTAAGCAGCACTGTACAAAGTCCATAGTCATGCCACTAGATGAATCGTCAAAGGAGCTCACAATCTAACGTCAGTACCATAGTCATATGTCTTAATTACAGTTCTACGGTCAATTTGGGGGGAAGTAATTTAAACTGACTGCACGTTTTTGGAATGTGGGAGAAAATCCACACAAACACGGGGAGAACCTGCAAACTCCATGCAGATAGTTTCCCGTCCCATTGGTTAAAATCTGTTGTGTCAAATGTTATGAATTTAGGAAAAGAAGATGGAGACAAGGTGGAAGCAGAACAACCAAAAGTCATGGAGAAAAGTCACAATGATGGCGTATTGGACACAAATACGCACACACCAAAAGATCATCATAATTCCATTTCTGGTGAAACCGAACCTTTAGGAGAAAGCTTTATGGCCATAAACACTGTGGATGAAAAACATGAAAATAATTCAGATACATTGGAAGAAAAAGTGATTGCTAATGAATCTGAAGGAGCACTCAAAGAGGAAACTTCAACACAACGTAGTAATAACCCAGCAAACCCTGTAGAAGATTCTTCAATAAAAAACAACATACAATTAGAGAATGATGTTGCTTTAAAACTGCATCAGGGGATTGACAGTCAAACATCAGAAGGAATAGGAAAAGTGGATCCCAATATAGACCCAATCTTGGTAAAAACCAACATGGAACCTATTTTAGGGGCAAATATTGACTTAACTAGGACTGAGAAGGTTGAATTTCCTGGATCAGCCAACCCAGATGAAGTTCGTGATATTGAACCCAATGAAGATATTGGGATGGCACATACCCTAGGAGATGATTTTAAATCCAAATCCACTGTAAGCCAGAAGGAAACAAACACTAAAAGTAACTCAATTGGTTTCACAGGTAAACGTCATAATGTTTGTGTATCAGGTGCTGTGATGGAACAATGAGCATTTATTGGGGAAAAATCTGAAATTATTCAAAGTAAAAACTGCAATTTTCTTTTCTTTTTTTTATTAAACACATTAACACTGAGCCCCTTTTGGGTTCTCTTTGTTCTCAGTGTCATCTCAGTCCCATTACTTCCCCACTTTTATCTATATCCACCACCAAGCACCATGTTGATTACTCGGTGGAGGAGGGAAGGTGGATATGCATAACAGTTGTAGTGTAGCTAGGCACATGCAGTAAAGCAATGGGGGAGTGGGTTCCAAAATTGGTATGTCTTATTTCTTTTCTTCTTTTTGAAGAATGCAGAAATCCCCTCCAAGACTCCAGCATCTTTGTAAGGCATGAGTTTATCTCTGAACGTACTTTTACTCTTTCTGAAGACAATAACCCTTGTCTCCCAGGGGTAAGAAGACATACGAATTTTGGAATTCTACTGTCACGTTGCTTTACTATGATGGGAAACAGTATTACTTACTATTGGCAGCTTTGGTTACTCTTTTATCCAACTGTGCCCTTTAAGGAGGATATAATATACCTCCGGCCATCCTGCAATCACTTAATATTACGATTCTACAAATAAAGACTTATTTCCAACATAAGTCTCTAAGAATCCCTTGAAGAAGCCAAAAAGGTGAAACACAAAGAGACCTGAATATATTTTTATTCAACCTGACTGTTAAGATCGGTATTGTGTAACATATTACATAATTATTATATGTGTGTACATATGTGTATCAGTCGGGCTATGTCTAGCCTAGAACATGAGTGAACATGAGTGAAAAATGAGTCATTAAACTAAATTACTTTATTGTTGCCAAAAAAGCCGCCTCTCTTCTACTCCTTACTTTATGTTGAAATCCATTAATTTATAATATAATTTTTTTTGTTTTTACAATAAATACAAAAAGAATGATTTACTTACAATATATAGATGTGGTTGATTTCCCCCTTTTCGCAAAAACCTGCCAAATGGAGGAGCAAAACGGCTTGCAATATTCATTTGTTAACATTAAAGATTTAAATGCATTCTCCATTGTAAACATTATATATATACAAAATTATTTAAAGTTGGTTTTGAGCAGTATTTTTCCAAGAACGGTGGTTTCTAAACTATAGAATGATTAACACATTGTCCAGGTTTATATTGCGCTCTTTTTGTCCTGCAGAAGATTCTGTACTAATATTATTCACTAACCTATTATATTGCTTTAGTAAACCAAGTCATCCTCAGCATCACAAACCAGCAATGATATCACCTGCAGAAACAAAGGATGTGTATAATGATGAGGTTATCAAGCAAATCTGAATAAACAGAATCTCCATTATCCTAGACAATTTACAAAACATATGTGTATAGAAGCTTCAACCTCACCTGCCCGTCTTCTTCTGTCTCCTAAACCCTCACTACTCACCCACCATTCCATACCTTAGATTGTAAGCTCTTTGGGGCAGGGTCCTCTCCTCCTTCTGTGTCACTTCTGTGTCTGTATCTGTCTCCTATTTGCATCCCCTATTTAATGTACAGCGCTGAGTAATATGTTGGCGCTATATAAATACTGTTTAATAATTTATAATATTAATAATAAAGCCTGGGCTCACAGGAGAAGGCTACAAAAAAAGTGAGACATGTGGTGCTGCTCTGTGCAGCAATCAGGACTCTGCTGGAGAATGAACATGGAGAAGAGGAGCCATGACATTACACCAAAGGCACCTAGGAGAAGTTATGTATATTGTTAAAAAAGTGAGTTTTTTATGGGGTAAGGGTTGGAAAAGGAGAGGCCAAGGCTAGACTTTAACTTTAAAGTCAAATTTTTTGTAATTGTTATGCTTTTTATGCTTGAAATTCCACAATTCAGATGAAATGCATCAAATGAATTCTATTTTTCTTGTCTAGGACGATGTTATTAGAGAATTAGGTTTAGCTTTTTATCATTGATGGGGAAACATTACATTATTTTGTCTTAACTACAGCACAAATTAGTCTTTTCCTGAAGACAATATGGCAGCAATGTCGCACAATCTACACTAATGTCATCGCTCCCGTCCAATTTGCATTTAGAAGTTCTGCAGGCAAGGTAATGAATAATCTTTTTTTTTATTTTTAATATGTTGTCATTGGGTTGTTTCCCCTTTTTGCTGAAGTTTCTTGCTTGGAAAACAAAGTGATACACTCATTAGATATAAGAACATAGAGCGGCATGCTTACGTGCGAGTCCCATGTGTTTGCTGTACTAGATAAGGGTTTTAGTTGCTAGTCATTAATCCACCGCTGTCACCCCCAGCTGGCACTGCAGAAATACCCAGCAGGCAGGATCATTTTACAGCGTGTAACAGTCAGCGCTGACCCTGCGGTCATATCTTTGGACAAGCAAAATGTTTGAACTCTAACTGTTCTGTATGGTGAAGTCTGGCAATCTTTGATTAAAATTGATTCAGATGGACAATTCTCAAACAGCAGAGGAGGTAAGAAGTGAAAGGAGGTTTAACTGAACCAGTATGGAGGGTGCAAAGTTTTGTAAACAGAGAGTAGAGGGGGGGAAAAGAGGGGGCAGAGACAGGGGTACTAAGTGTTACTGTGTTACTTATGTTTCCTCTTATTATCATTATGTTTGCCACCAAGTGCCAGAGACTGAGCCAGTTTGAGGTATATTACATTCTGGATCAGTACTCAGTATGTCAGTAGGATCGCACATAACAGACTTTTATTTACTAGACCATACTAAGTTTACTATATTAGTATACTAATATTTTCTTGGCAGGGGCAATGAGGTTGCTGGACTTAGTTCTTCTACAAAATTAGTTTTCTTCTACGTTAGTGGTAAAATCTAAATAAACTCACAGAGAGTTATTTAGTCCGATTCTTGCAATGTATAGAACAGTTAGCAGTTTGCACCTCTCAGAGCAGTTTAACTGACACCAATGATGTAAAGGTGACATTCTTCCCACTGACCAGCAATGTAAGAGGAATTCTTCCCACTGACCACCACACTAATATACTGTGAGCTGTGGATATTGTAATTATAAATATAGTTCCTCAAGACCTAAGTTATTTCAAGGGTTCCTTCATGGTAAAAAGGTTAAGAAAGGCTGATCTGATGTACTTCCATAATTATAGGTTGGCTATTGTGAACTTGAGGTTTAATAATTAATTGCAGCTCTTTTGTAAGAAAAACTAAAGATGTTTGTTGTTTAATTAAAAGAAAATACCAACCGGATTAGGATGAGGATATAAGCTTGATAACAACATAGAAAATATGTGGATAAGATCTGTGTTGATTGCAAGAAAAGCTGGCCATAGACTGGTAGTTTGGCACCTGTAGACACACAAGTCTTTGTTTTCAAAGTAATCTACTTCTCATAGGATATCCCATTTTCTATCATTTTGTATTATGGCCCTAACTATGTTATTGATAGTTAGTTATTTAATTGTTATAGGTATTGATTATCTAATGATCAATCGTGATTTGTTTTCTATCCATCCACTAATGAAGTAGTTAAAATTGTATGTCTACCAAACAAAAGAATATTCGTCCAGGTTCTGCCCATATGGCAATGTTGGGAGTTGTTTCAACGCATTTCACTTCCTCTGGAGGCCAATTCCATAATGTTACATAAAACAACAACATAGTCAATATCATAGTAAACTATTAAATGTTCTCAATAAATTAATTATTGTATTTGAAGTGCTGTGATCTACAAACACGAGAAAAATCAACCCAACTGGCTTAGGAGAACAATAGAGACCAATCATACAGATGAGGACAATGGTTTCTAGTTTCTTATTAGATCCATATTAAATACACAGATTTGTAATGTATATACCATTTTACCACACTATAATTAGGCCTTAATTCACCAATTTGGGATTTATGGTTCAACTCCACATATATCGATGTAAACATCAATCTCATATATGTATTATTTGTTACTGGGTCATTAAAAGGTCAGTTTGTAACTTCCACTAGATATTGTATAGTTATTTATTTTACCAATATTTCTGCAATATGTTCCAAATTTTGTAATGGTTTTGTGAATATCTAATAAGTCCAATACCTTTGGGCTTTTAGTGTTTTGGGGTTGAACAACAATGCTTCCCTAGTCTTGTTCTTGGCTTTTTGCTCCATGTGGTGTCATGGGGGGTTTGCATGGCGCCTTGACATTGGAGAGACTGTGGAGGAACAATGGAGGTGTCTGACCAATGGTGGACAAAACAATGGGCATATAATTGTAATGTATTTCTGATCTTTTGGTTGATCAATCAGGTATCACAGTGACTAAATTTATTGTTTGATAAGTCTGATTTTGTGAGCACTTTGATCCCCAATCTAGTGGATTCTATATCCTTCCATTTTTTGACCCAGTAAGGTACTACCTAGTACATCTATGTTCATGTCAATGTATTTGGAGCTGACCCCTTATTT
Source organism: Pyxicephalus adspersus (assembly GCF_032062135.1). Lineage (NCBI taxonomy): Eukaryota > Metazoa > Chordata > Amphibia > Anura > Pyxicephalidae > Pyxicephalus > Pyxicephalus adspersus. The sequence continues at coordinate 47,638,905 of NC_092869.1, read as the reverse complement.
CCAGTTAATGGTTGTATTATTAGAATGACAAATATATTGGAAATGTGTTTATTTAATTTAGATTTATTACAAAACTGGACGCCATTATTCACATTCATATGATTGGCTTCCGTGGCTCTCCTCGTTGGTGGGGTTGATTTTCCTCCATGTGAGAGGGTTGTGGCTCCTAAACCCCATTGATATGCAATAATTCAAGCTGCTGACATCTGATATATTGAGATATTCATGTTGTTTTATATAACATTATAGAATGAGCCTCTGGTCCTCCTAAGGAAGCGTGGTTACTGCGAAATGCGTAGGAACCTCAAAATTACCACAAGGGGCTCATATTCTTTTGTACCCCAAACACACAATTATGAACCATTTTGGGGGGTTTAGAAGGCTTCAATTATATCTGGAGCATAGGGTTTTAAAATAATTA
>NC_092869.1:47634972-47637116 GCF_032062135.1 Pyxicephalus adspersus | reverse complement strand
CTTCCCTTTTCTATTGCATTCCTCACCCAATCTATAATTTCTGCCTCTCACTCGCCCAAAATCTTCTCGGTCATACCGCAGGTGATTATCAGATTTCCTCCCTGCAGATCAAATCCCAGTCATTGTACACCCCCCTCCCCCCATACCTCAATCCTTGGACAAGTCTCCAGGTGATCTCTGTATTGTGTCACCCCCAGATGATCCATGGATCCTCCTAGCTGGTGGGTTACCATAGAATGCTTGGCAGTGCCTGGCTCACAGTATACAGGTGATGGGAGGGGGTGATTACTGAATGATTTTATTATTATTATTATGTGACATTACTGTGTGTGTTCTGCACTCAGGTTGTGTCCTTGCTGCCGGAAGATCTGCAGCCCGGCCCGGAATTCCATGGCTGTTCCTGGGAAGCGGTGATTTTCACTGTGCTGGTCGGGTTTGTGTCCGTCTTGGCGTTTACCTGCAGAACTGTGCGATGTGTAAGTGTTATCGGCCACGTTCACTAAATCAATGTCCACATCTGACACTTCCTGGAGTGTCTGAAACTTAGTCCCCCCACTTCCTGGAATGGTTCCTTCTGCCACCCCCTTATTAGTATGGCTTATAATGGTGACATGGAGGCTGGAGGAAGAAACCATTACAACCAGCGGGGGGACCAGCCGTCTGATGCACTGTTGTAGTCCCTAGAACCGCTTCACACCTTTTATTTCTGATGTGTGGCTTGGTTTATCTGTCATTATTGTGTGTTGCATTAAGGCAGCTTATTTAAATGAGCAGTTTGTCCGCACACCAGAACAGAAATAAAAAAAAAATCAGACAATTTGTTTTACCCTAGTACACACAGAGTTAATGCGTTGGGGTGCGATTGATGTTAAATGGCATTGCAATGCAATAATGCACATGAGAAGCTTTTGCATGCATTGAGCTGTTTGATTTGCACTGGAGTTTAATTTTCATCAATCTGCTAAGATGATTTATTTACAAATTGGTTGTAGGTTTTCATCCTCAATAACCTAATAGTGACATAATTTATTTTTCTGTTTCAGATCAAAAGCAGATGTTATGCCAGTAAGTGCTCTGTGTTTATATTTTTATGCTTTATTATTGGACAAATATTTTGCTCCCATTATTTCCTTGTTGTGTTTATTTCCTGTGTTTATTTACAGGTCGGGAATCAAAGCTGGGAGAGCAATTCACTGAAAACCTGAACAGCAAATGTGAAGTTCTAGAAAAACTGAGCGTTGTGCAGAAACAGGTGAGCAGAGATGGCTATTGGCCCATCGACTTGATGGACTGCTTCACTAACCAATAGGGGGGAGGGAGGGGAGGGGCTAATATATCATTATAGGTATCTTTCCTGTATAAGTCACTAACACAAGCTTGTATTTCATCTTCCTCTCCCAGTATGATGAAGTCCAGCAGACGTTACAGGAATGCGGAAATCAGAAGCTGCAGGAAGAGATTGACGAGCAGAAAGTAAGAAAAAGAGGAAGTTTGCAGTTCAAGTAAAGTTTCTTAGGAGTTAATGCAGTTATAAGAGACCGGAGTGAGCCATTGGTGCGGACTGCACTTTGCAAGGCACCTCTGGGAATTAGGGGGGCTTATGTATGCTAAATGGGGGTCAGATGGGTGCAGAGACCCCCCACTGTGTCACATGGACCTGGGCATGGCTCACTTCAATCTGTCAATTGATACATAGTATTACTTTTTTTTTTAATTTTCTAAGTAAAGAAATGAAGGGCTCAAAAATGGTTTTGCATGGGAGCTCTTTTGGTGGCCACCAGTAATAGCATATAAATTTATTTTACTTATAATGTAATTATATTTATATTTTATATTTTATATACATTATTTTACTTATAATCAGTGCTGGTGAGTTTTGGTAATATGCAGTTTCCTGAACAGGCTTTACAAGAGACACTGCAGACATCCAACAGAGAACTGGAGGAAAATATTGCCAGACTGGAAGAGAATCTGGAGAATGAGAAACAGCGGGGGTCAGAACTGGACAATACGGTAATTCATCACTGAGAATGCAGCCTATCCAACCAATAGAGACCAGTGACATCACTGAGAATGCAGCCTATCCAATCACTAGAGACCAGTGACATCACTGAGAATGCAGCCTATCCAATCACTAGAGACCA
>NC_092869.1:47628248-47634141 GCF_032062135.1 Pyxicephalus adspersus | reverse complement strand
GTGACATCACTGACAATGCAGCCTATCCAATCACTGGAGACCGGTGACATCACTGAGAATGGAGAGACATGGTATGTCTTTCTGCTGATATGAAAAAATAGATTCTAACCATATAAAAAATATTTTTCAGCTTTCTGAACTGAATGAAAAAATCAAAGCTCTAGAAGAGAGTTTCAAAAATGAGAAATCTCTAAAAGAAGAGGTAAGAGTTTTTCTGTGTTACAGAGGCACCTTTTTTTTTTTTCCTGCCTAAAGCTATGCCATGCTTGAATCTGTCACATGACCTTTGTACAGATCCGCAGCACACAGAAAGTGTTTGAAATCACCAAAGGGCGTCTGGAGTCATCTGTGCGTGATGCAGCGGAGGAGCGGGCCTACCTCCAGGAGAGCATTAAGCAGGTGAGCCACCCAAAAAATCTAAGAGAACCTCGGGATAATTTCACGAGAAAAACATACACCAAGCTCCGAGACACCCGGCCAATCATTGTTTTTTGCGCCAACAGCTAACGAGCATAGAATGATCTATTGTTAAAATGTGGTGGTAATTACATAGCAAGGATTGAGTATAATCATTGGCATTCTGCCACAAGGAAAAGGGAATGTTACAGCACTGATAATTAAATATTAAACGGAACTAAACCTGAGATACTCGCCTATCCCAGTGCTCTACCCAGTAATTTTTACTAAGGTTTTTACCAAGGTAATCTCTGTGGGAAGAAGCCCCCACCTGCCTAATGTAACCCAACAGCCAGGTGGTGCGCCCAGGTAGAAGGGGCCAGGGAGACTGTGACCTGTTCTGTCGTAGGGGTCCGCCATCTTCCATTTCTTTCTCTAGATGATCTTTGGACATCTTCATTTTCTGTGCCGGGATGACATTCATTAATTTCCAACATGCACAAGGGAAGCTGGCATTGCTGGGTTAACCTGGCAACCAACAATGGGATGTGTATGCAGCAAAACTTCACAGCTGGGTGGCGATTAGACGGATAAAAACTAATTGCACATCGTCTGTCCCTTTCTGCAATGATTATCGGCCTGGTTGTGGAATTTTAGTTCCATCTTAAAAGAAAGCTGAAAAAGACAACACCCAAGCAAGATCGGAAAAATTGCCATCACTTCTTCCAATGTTTTCTTTATACTTTCTGGGTGTTTTTTAGGAGATAATATTTATTTTGAATGCTGAAAACCAACCAATATCTGCTTAATGTCCATCAACCATGTTAGATTGGTGCAGGCATTCGCCTGGGAGGATCACACTTGTATAATTCTCTATAAGTGCAGATGTAAAACATCTTAAACTTTAATAGAAATATGCCAATGTTGTGTGTAGGTAATTTCATGCCATCTGTCTGTGCCAAATTGCAGCTGATTTGCAGCAAACCTTATTGCCATGCGTATTGGCATCCGTAGGATATATTTTTGTTTTGTTGGTAATGTGTTCAGTTATACAACCTGCACCTGATTCCTGGAACTTTATTTGTTTATTTGCAGCTGTCGAAGGAGGCAGAAGGCTGGGAAGAGAGGTTCAGCGAGCTCTCCGAGAACACCAGAATGCTGAACTCATCCGTGCAAGCTATGCAGGAAGATCTGAGCAGCAAACAGAGCCAAGTCAAGGTCAGTATTGATGGTATCAGTATGGTTTCTAATGTTTCCCTATGTATTCCTCTATGTTTTATGTGTAAACGTTGTACATTTATTGTCTTTAGTTTCCTGTATTCTCCCGGTAGTCGTAGTGTTGCAGAGGGAGGGTCAGAACTGTAAAGGGCCCCTAAACAGTCCAAACTAATTGTGACCTGAGCAGACATGAGCTGATTTATCGGTACATTCCAAAAAACAGACCTTATTCTGAGTTGAGCAGACAAGTGTAAGAATATAAAGCTGTGGATACAGGCTTGGTGTCCAGTAGTTTATTGCACATTTCTGATTTGGACAAGTGTGCAATCAAGTGTAATTTCATTTGCAGGGTCTTCTCCTCCTCCTGTGTCACTGTCTGTATCTGTCTTTCATTTGCCACTCTATTTAATGTACAGCGCTAAGTTAAACTTTCCAGACTAAACCAGATTTGTGAATTTTTTATTCAATTGATTTCAATGCCAATCTTATCGTCCAATATTAATAATATATATTGACCAACCATGTGACTCCTTTCTTCACAGTCTCTGATTGACGAATTGCTGAAATTGAAGGATTGGGGCTCAGAGGTGGAGGATATAAACAAAGAGGATGATGAAGATGGAGTGCTTGCCAGTATCAAGTGGGATTTTGAGAATGGGGAACCCCTAGGTATGAAGCAATGCCTATGCCTCTCCAATGTCCCCTCCCCACTTCCTAACCCACCACCCTTTCTTTTAAGAGTAAAACATTGTTCCACATCATATCTTCCGTATCACTTCATTTATTTAGTGCAAAGTTAGCCTGTCATAAAGCCCAGCATAACCCCTGTTTTACTTGTTTTCACTGGCACATTAAGTTCTGTTTTTTAAGTATTCATGTTTTGTTTATTTCAGGGGACCCACAAAAACAAACCATAAAGAAGCTAATCTTTGCTGCCATGGTAAGATTTATGTTATCACATTCAGTGTATTTTGGTGTGCGTCTTGGTGTAACATAATGCAAAGCATATAGAAAGTCAGCGTTGTGTACTGCTCTGTCTTTGTCTATGTATTAGACATTCTACACTGATGCTTAGTATACCAATTAAACAATAATCAGGACTCTCCATGGGCTGTCCTCTACACCCCCTGCTTTCTTCTGTAAATCAGCAGAGGAGCTTCCTAACAACCAGCAGCTAATGACGGCACTACCCATCATTTCTTATAACACCGATATTCCAGCAGGTCTAATGCCAGCGGATGAAATCTCTTGTCTGCTGACTTACAGTAACCTTTGGAGCACATGGGCAGAATGGAGCAGTACTTGATTAGATATACATACAATGAGCCTGATTTATCAATGTTCTCCAAGACTAGAGATGATAAACTATGATGGGAAAACCTGGGTCATCCAGAAAACCTGTTATGGAATTCTTAACATTTGCTAGTATTGGTAAATGTTTTTATTTCTGGACCAGATCCATTCCATGTTTGCTGGACCAAGGTTCTCCCAGGATAAGCCATCTTTTCTAGTATTGGAGAGCTTTAATAAATCGGGCCCAGTGTGTTCAGACAGGAAGGGTATTGGCTGAGTGAGTTCTAAAATTCCTTGCTCTCTTCCATTCATTCTGTGGCCATGCCTTTGATTGAAATGTATCCTAGGATTGCAAAATTCATTAAATTACCAATAAAAAAAGGGTATAAGGTCAGGCCAGCTGAATCTTCAGTTTAAATTGGCTAAATTTATTTTAGGTACTGCAGTTTTGTTTGCAGGGCAGATGGCCATTTGTCGTATCTCCTAGTTTAGGGGTTGGCAAACTCCGGCCTTTAGGCCAGATACAGCCTAGCCGGCAGTTCGTTCCGGCCTAACGCCCCCTGGCCGATCCAGCCTAATGCGGGTTGCCGGGGGATCGGCCAGGGAGCGTTAGAAACTACCGGAGCTGGAGCCCTGGAGCCGCTCCCTTGCAGTTGCTCCCCTATTAACCGCGACCGGCATTGATATTCCGCCACCGCGCTAAATAGGGAAAGTTCCCTGAAGGTAAATCCCTCTCCTCCGCAATGCATAGGGAGGAGAGGGATTTCACTTAAGTGGGTGTTCCCTTGTTTTGGGCGGGGCCATTAGGGTGGGTTCTGCCTAGTGTGCTCCCGCCCACCCCATAAATGGCCTAGTGACCATAAAACTTTGCCGACCCCTGCTCTAAATAGAGTGAAAAGCCTGTTCCCTGTCAGCATGCTATGGAGAAGATCTGATGTGGCCCCTGCTTATAGCATGAAGTTTGCTGATTGCAGGGCTATATGTCTGACATAGCATGGAGAGGGGTGGTCCTCTGCTTCCAATCACAGAGGGGGGGTTCTTACTTGGTGTAAGTTTTTGTTTCAGAGATTACCTTGTAGGAATCTTTAACCTGGTTACAGTGTATTTGATTTGCTCTTTTTGTGCTTGTTTAGCTAAACGCATCTCTAAAGAGCGCTGAATCTGAGAAGAAAGAACTATATGAAAACCTTTCTGATGAAATGAAGGCAAAAGAGCATTTTTCAGGTAAAAAAAATATACTTTGTATGTCAGGGAAGGGGATCTTCATTCCTGCTTTACAGAGGACCTGTCATTAAAACTCACACAATGCATATGAACCCACAGGGTACATGTTGTCTGCCTCTCTTACATGAGACTTCAGTGATCTCCGGGGCCCTTTATCTGGGTAAAACACCCGGCACTTTTCAGTAACCACCCGGCTGTTTTTGGGATGTTACTGAATAGTCGGTTCACAATACAGGGACTGCCGCCCACCTACAGCTTCTTCCCACCCAGCCTAAAAAGATCCTGGGCAGAATACTGAACTTCATCATTCAGCTTTGATCACATTTATTACTGCATTGAGGTCCTTGCTGTGAGATGACATAAAGGGGTTGTCTCCCTCTACATAGTTGGTGACCATTGTAGAAGGTGGGCTCTTGACTCAAATTTTGGACAAGGTTGTTAGGATCAGAACTGTTCTCCCCAGCTTTCTTTCTGCATTCCTGTTCTTTATGCTGCTGCCTACCTCCACCCACTGCCAACTTTGCTTTTTCTTGCTGCACAGTGAGCAGTGTCTGAGAAGCAGGAAAATACTCTGTACTGCCCACTGCTAGGACTACGCTTCCTAAGAATCGTGGGAATATGTTTGAGCCTAAGTACAACCCAGGTTTTTAGCCAGACCTGGGGAGAGGGAGTAATGATAAAAAAACCTCCTCCAGGTGATCAGGCATTATTGAAAGGATGGAGAACAAATAGTTAGAAGTGCTGTATATTTCTTGGTATTGTGCATTGGTGAAGAAAGTTATGGACAACAATTAATTTGACTCCCTCGCTCATAAACACGATCATTTCCCATCTTGCTGAATTTCTATGTTTTCAGAGTGTATTGCCAATCTGCAGAATACAAACCAATCTCTGTCTCTGGAGAAGCAGCAGCTGGAGGAGGAGATGCAGAAGCTGCAGCAGAAGATGAGCGTCATGATGGAGGTGTATCAGGAAAATGAGAGAAAACTGCACAGGTGGGAGAGTGGAATATTTTATTTTTGTGAAAAAAAACCTGTGCCATTCTGTATGGAATTCATGGTAAATGCATCAGGGGGTTTGGCTTTATATTGCCAGAATAGGGAGAAGGAAGTGTCCGGGTTTGCTTTATAGGGATTCTGAAAATGAACAATGTCAATAGACTTTTCTATCTGTTGTAGGAAGCTGACTGTGCAGGAGAAGGAGCGGTTACAAAAGGAGGCCAAACTCAATAAGGCTGATGAGAAAGTCAGCTTGGCCTCCACTGAACTTGTTACCATCAAGTAAGTCTTGGCATTGTGTCTGGGTATTTATCTCTGCACCCGCTTGGCTTTATTCATTCACCAATCTCTCTTCTACTCCAGAACACGCCTTGGTGAACTGGAAGAGGAAACAGAACGGACTGTCGCCTCCTACCAAACACAGGTCAGGATTATGTAGCTGTAACTCTGTGTATAAAATAATGGGGCACTGACAGCCCAGGATCACCATTGTGCTCCCCTACAGCTCTCTGCAATTCTCTAAATCTCTTCTTTTCCTTCAGGTTACATCCTATGAAAAGAAATCTCATGATAACTGGGTGAGTGGCAGTTGTATTTTTTTTGTTTCTGCACAATAAAATCAATTATTTTAATTTTCTTGAATTATTTGAAGAGAGTTTTTCTCTCATTGAGAATAGTGTGTAAGCATTTTATGTATTGGAGACCAGTGAGACATCACTGAAAATGCAGCCTATCCAAACACCAGAGACCAGTGACATCACTGA
>NC_092869.1:47604688-47627660 GCF_032062135.1 Pyxicephalus adspersus | reverse complement strand
GAATGCAGCCTATTGTTTTAGATCTTTATAAGTAGAATTTTCTTTGTTAGAGTTGCAGAGAATAAGGCTGACGAAAAAAAAGTTCTCTGTTTCATTTTTCTTTAAAGCAGGTTTTTGAATCTAATCTTTTAAAATTAAAAAAAATAATAAATTTAATTTATCTGTTTTTAGCTCACTGCAAGAGCAGCAGAAAGATATTTGAGTGATGTCAAGAGGGAAACTTTACATCTGAGACAGAAGTAAGTACTCCATATGAATATATATAAGTAAGATATAAGGGGCATCAAATAATGATGTAATCTTTACTCTCTCTCCCATCGTTGTTTTCTGTTACCTTCTTGCGGCAATACAGTTTTCCTTTCCCTCTGTGATGTCATCACAAGACTAGTTTAGATTAATATTTAAATAACTAAAATGGTGACCCACTACTTTCAGATCTTTAGATTTGTAGTCGGTTTCTGTGTTGTATTGAAAGATTTAATCTTCTTTGTGTAGATTAACAGAGGCTGAATATAAACTGGAACTCCTGGAGAAGGACCCGTATGCCCTGGATGTCATCCAAGCAATCGGCAGAGGTCAGTAGAGTGATGTCAGGATGTGGAGTTACTGGCTTCCAATAACATTGCACATTACCCAGGGAGAGTAATTCTTACCGACCATATTATTTATTTATTATATATAATTGTTTTGTTCCCTGAAGTCTCCAGGTCAGTGACTGCAGGGTCCCTTTTGTTTTATGTCCAAGCTGGACTATTCTTGATGCAGAGAGTAGGTGGGCAGCCTATGACCCCCTCCGCTCACTTTGTCCTCAATCTTCAGGGTAAAAGATTCTGTATGACTGACGAGACCTTGAGGCAAAGAGATTGAAGGACAGTATAGCAGCCTGATTTGCCTTTTTTGTTTTTTAAAATGCAATTCACAGCATTTGTCCTGCTCTCTAATGACATTTTAATGCATCAAATTCCCAGGCGGCAATGTTAGGATTTATGTCAGACAGTTAAAGATGTTAATGTAAGTAATTATCTATGTACCCCTGGTAGGGTAAAAGAAGGAGAAAGCGGAGGATGAAGTGTGCAGTCAGCAACGGGGGGGATGACCAAGTTGAGTTTCTTTACTTCTGTAGAATTCACATTGTAGGTGGGCTGTATGGCAGAGCTGTGTATATCCCAAAACAGGGTGAACAGAAATATAAAACCACTGCCCTGTATGTACTTTACCCGTACTTTTAGTTATATGGGGTCAATGTTCAGTATTGTTCTGGTATGATATAATGATGGGCTCCCTGTTATCTTCAGAGATCGTTTATTACACCCGTCCCGTTTGTTGGTATGATGTCCCTGTGATCGCTCGGTATATTTAACGCGTGCTGTGTTCTTTCCCTGGTAGCTTACGCAGATGTCTTTATTAACCACCAAGGTATCCATGTTTTATTGCTCTCATTAATGCATGCAGCATCCCTCCATAGTGTCTTTTCCATCCCATAGGCCATAGATTCCTAATGTAGCATCTCACAGGGTGGAATAGAAGAGTCGGCTAATCCATTTGCTTTTATTTTCTTATCTGAAGCAGAAACTTGGTATCTGATAGTTGTAAAGGCGGTGCCGGCACTCTGACCCAATATACATAACTGTGTGGGTTCTGTGTCCACCATTATAATCACATGGCTCATTTCATTTAATATGTTCCAGTTGCTGCAGCACCCTTAGCATTGTTTGTCCCATCTACTATTGCTGGACAACTTGGTAATAGTAGTGAAAGATATAAGAAAAAAAATTCATGTACTGAAACTACATTTCAATTAGAATTGGCCTCCTTCTAATTTCTGTTTAGTTGGACGTTTTCTTCTCGCTTGGTGCCACTATTTGTAAGATCTTTGCACTGGCTTTCCAGGGCTGCACAGACGTGTCCCTATTAAGTGTTCCCATCATCTCTGCTGGGTTTCTGGGTCAGTACACGTGCTGCGACCTTCATCCTTGCGGGATATTTCACATATGTTGTATATGAAATAATATACCAGAAGAACCTTTCTGCTCCAGACTGGACCTTTATTTATAGGAAATCATCACACCAGATATTACATTACTATGCTGACCCTAAAGTGAGTTCACCTAAAGCAAATCAAAGTGTTCTCACTCCCCAGTATAGGATCCCCCTCCCCCGTACCTGATCTTGCTTGCACTGCTATTGCTGTATGCAATTTGCTATTTTGTCCTGAAGCAACCTACAAAGCAATAGTGAAAATTTAATTTCTGGACAGGACATTGCCTGTGTGATGGAAAACACCCCCAGCGTAGCTCATACAGTTAGGTTATTTAATTAATTTTAAATGAAACAACTCGGATGCGGTTGACCTGCAGACTTTCAGCTTTAATTCAGTGGGTTGAACAAAAAGATTGCATAAAATCTGAGGAACTAAATCCTTTATTACACAATCACTTCATTTCAGGGGCTCAAAAGTAACTGGACAATTGACTCAAAGGCTATTTCATGGGCTGGTGTGGGCAATTCCTTAGTTATATAATTATCAATTAAGCAGATAAAAGGCCTGGGGCGGATTTGGGGGGGGGGGGGGCGTGTATGTGGAAAATTTAGCTGTGAACAGACAACATGCGGAGTTCTCCATGCAGGTGAAACAAGCCGTCCTTACGCTGCAAAAACAGAAAAAACCCATCCGATAAATTGCTACAATATTAGGAGTGACAAAATCTACAGTTTGTTACATCATGAGAAAGAAACAAAGCACTGGTGAACTCAGCAACGCCAAAACACCTGGACGTCCACGGAAGACACCAGTGGTGGATGATGGCAGAATCATTTCCATGGTGAAACCCCTTCACAACAGCCAACCAAGTGACCACACTCTCCAGGAAGTAGGCGTATCGATATCCAAGTCTACCATAAAGAGAAGACTGCATGAAAGTAATACAGAGGGTGCACTGCAAGGTGCAAGACACTCATAAGCCTCAAGAATAGAAAGCCTAGATTGGACTTGGCTCAAAAACATCTAAAAAAGCCAGCACAGTTCTGGAAAACATTCTTTGGACAGATGAAACCAAGATCAACCTTTACCAGAATGATGGCAAGAATAAAGTATGGAGAAGGCGTGGAACAGCTCATGATCCAAAGCATAGCACATCATCTGTAAAACATGGCGGAGGCAGTGTGATGGCTTGGGCGTGCATGGCTGCCATGGCACTGGGACACTAGTGTTTATCCATGATGTGACACAGAAGCAGCTGAATGAATTCTGAGGTGTTCAGAGACATACTGTCTGCTCAAATCCAGCTAAATACAGTCACATTGATTGGGAGGCGTTTCATAATACAGATGGACAATGACCCAAAACATACAGCCAAAGCAACCCCGGAGTTTATTAAAGCAAAGAAGTGGAATATTCTTGAATGGCCAAGTCACCTGACCTGAACCCAATTGAGCATTTCACTTGTTGAAGACTAAACTTCGGACAGAAAGGCCCACAAACACACAGCAACTGAAAGCCGCTGCAGTAAAGGCCTGGCAGAGCATTAATAGGAGGAACCCCGGCATCTGGTGATGTCCATGAGACTACAGGCTGTCATTGCCAGCAAAGGGTTTTCATCCAAGTATTAGAAATAAACATTTTATTTTCAGCTTTTTCATTTGTCCAATTACTTTTGAGCCTCGGAAATGAAGTGATTGTGTTACAAAAGGCTTCATTTAAAATTAATTGTGGTAATGTACAGAACCCAAATTAGAAAAAAGTCTCTGTCCAAATATTTATGGACCTAACTGTATATCCACCAACATAAACCTCATTCATTCATTTAGAACCATTTTACACCTTGTGACATTTATTCATAGTAGTGAGTAGCGTTTTTTCTTTTGTCATCAATTTTGCCTAATTTCTAGTTCTCATACATAATAGAAACAATGATTGTGCTCTGTATCCAGGGAATTATATTGTTTCATGTCTTCCAATATTTCCAGAGAACTCACCATATGGATTGTCACCAATAAACCGTATACCGGACAACCGGGCTTTCCTCTCGCCTCCTACCCTTCTGGACGGACCCCTCAGGATCTCCCCTATGATCCCTCCAGCAGATCGAGGTATGAAGTCAAACGGTTTTATATCCAACAAAGAGATCTGGTTCATAATGTGTGTGTGTGTATATGGTCTATATCACTATCTCTCTTCTGAGATCTTTGTAATATATTTAATGTATTTAGAGCAAGAAAATTAAACCGTGCATGACCATGGAAGGCCAAAGGCTAAATATGTTTTCAATAATTTCATTTAATCTGCAGGTGTGAGACCTCCAGGATATTACCCAGGGTACCCTGGACCTAAGGAAAGAAGTGACATCAATGCAGATAGAAAGTCAGACCACCAGCGCACATTATCAGACGCTGGGTCCTTATCACCACCATGGGACAGGGAGCAGAAGAATAACGTCCCCCCACCAGGTATGCATGCCAGTGTTATATTTTTTATATTGGGATTCTCCCTTTTCTCTTTTAATAATAACCTCAGTCAACGTAAATCTGTATTTAGTTACCACATGATAGTCGATTTATCTCTTCGGTGATCTCCCCGGCCCCTTTGTGCTGGGTGCACCACTCGCCACTTTTCAATAACCACCCGGCTGTTTTTGGGTGGTTACTGAAGAGTTGGGTCACAATTCGTGGCTGGCACCCACCTACAGCTTCTTAATACCCAACTTAAAAAAAATTCTAGAGAGAATACTGACTTGGGGAATACACTTGGTATTGGATCTGTGTACTTGCTGTCCCCCTTATGATGGGTTCCCATTATTCCAGTGGAGAGTTTCCAGGTCTGTACACAATTATGAGGGGTTCCAACCACCCCTGCATGGAGTTCTTGGGTCGGATTACCTGCTATGGCAATTATGAGGGGTTCCCAAAACCCTCTTTTGAGTTCCTGGGTCTTTCTCCACCTGCTATGCCCATGATCAGGGACTTCTACTATCCTTGCACTGAAGTTTAGCTTTAAGTCCAAGTAGTCTATCCCCAGTGAAGAGGACTGCTTTTTTCTTATTTTTTAAATACTTAAATATTAAGAGAGAACTAATAACAGATTCTTTGTTATTGAATGATGGGATTTTTTTTCCTATTCATTGTTATGTGATTCTTTGACTGCTGTAATAAGTCCCAGGAACCGTCTCTGAATTCTGTTCCAGTTCCCTTTGTAATAATAAATGTTTGACTTTTTCTCCTCCACCCCATTCTGTTTACAGGTTTGCCCTATCCAGAGCACCATATGCCACCCAGAAGACCTGATCGATATTACCATTACCCACCACCATCGGGTAGATTCTCTGGTCCAGCAGAACTGACCAGAAATCAGGGCAAACCGTTTGTGGAGTCAGTGGGTAAGTTATTTATCAGCTGCTTAATCCGACTTCAACTCATCCCGGGGACCTCTCCCCATCCGACCACTAAACATTAAAGGGGAAGCAGCACATGAACTTATCTCTCGTCATTCTACTTGTTCTTCTGGTCAGCCTTCTCCTGATCCTAATGTTTTACTTTATTGTCTCCTATACAGTATCCTGCCTAAAATACCCATCTGCCTAATATTGTGTTAGTCCCCTTCTGCTGCCAAAACATCTTTCACCTGTGACATGGGTTCCAAAGGACCTCTGATGTTAGCAGCATATCATTTGTCACACTGCCCCCGCCATCTTCCCATAGGGCAACCTGCTGCCATCTTTTCCAAAGAAACAAAACTGTTTTCTGTAGATACTAAACCCTGCATGGGACCAGGGATTTTTGGAGATGCTGTGATCCATCGTCCAGCTATAACAATTGTGCCCATTGTCAGAGTTGCTCTGATTCTTACACTTGCCCATGGCTTCCACTTTAACTGACTTTTCACTGGCTGCTTCTTCAGGGGCCGTTGTAGCCAAGTTACCAATGGTATCGCCTCCACCTGGCTGATTGGCATATATACTTTGTATTGATGACCCAAAAGAAGGAATTTTCTGTAAATAATTTGTAATTTCTCCAGCAGATGGGCGATTTTCTCCAGAAAACAGATCGAGAAGTAACACAAGCAGGGATGGACTGGAAGAAGCAACTGTAAGCATGCGGAGCTCTGAATGTTTTGATATGTTATGTCGTCTTGGGGCTGTGTATGAGGTCCCTTCCACCTTGTACTGTGGTTTCCTTTCATTTGCATTGGTCCCCCTTTATCCTTATTAAAGGGTCCAACAGACAAGTGGTTGTTGTACTAATGATTCAGCGTATGGGCAGAGTGCATCATAATGATTGTTGTAAACGTATTACCATTATCAATATAAGACACGCTGACCTTTGTTCTTGCAGACTTTAGGTTTAACCTTTAAGTTAGCCTGACGACCAGTTCTTACCTGAACCCTGGTGGAGACCTGTTTTCATATCATTGCATTGCTAAGAGGGCTCGTTTAGGATTTCCCAGTCCCAATTCTATATTGTATATATAGAAATATGTATACAAAATAGACATGTATATATCTTACAGCCGTGTCTTCATTCCTGCACAGTTGTGCTTGCTCCTCTTCCAGATTGAAATTAGTTACTGTGATTTCACTGCACACTGTGCACTTCTTACAATGTGCATTAGAAGCTGCAGAGAGTCCACCTCATTTCCTATGTGGATGATGTTCAGCGTCGTCCAGTCCTTTCCTCCCCAGCCTGGCTGTCCTTGCCTTTCAGTTCTTCCAATCGTGAAGGTTCAGCACCATGCGTTGGTGATACTTAGGCCAGCCTGAAATTTAGAAAAATGGTAAACGGATACATACCAGTCTACCAATCGGAATGAACTGGTTAAAAATGCCATGCTCAGTTATATTTTTTCTTATTACAGAACGTCCCTGGAGCCCCCACAGCAGAAGGTGAAGCAGTAGATGGAGCACCAACAGAATACCCCATGCATCTACCCCCACCAATGAGAGTGCCATTATTACCTATGGATCATCGAGCACCTTTCTTCAGGAGACCCTTCCCCATGCCTCCACCTCCAATGGACATGTATGGACCTCCTGGTTACCCGGGCCTTCCACCCCCTCATATTGGAAGTAAGTTTAAACTTTTTGTAGATCCAAATTTTGGCTTTTCATTAATGATCAGCATAGGTTTCCTGAAGATTGGAAAACATCCAGGGAACATCTAAAATGTTAACTGCACCTAAAAGATTTACATTTTACCCCAAATTTTCTGGTAGTGGTAGTTACTTATGTAAAAATGGGACATATTAGGAGGGTGGACGTTAGAAAGTTGGTAGTATGGGGGGGGAAGGTTAGAAACCGGATTATACGGGTCACTGGATTTCTGTGGCAAAACCTTAAATTTGCCCTGCTCCCCAGTTTAAATAAATACAAAAAAAAGTCCTGGGGAGAATTCTAAGGTTCTGCCGCCTCCTGCAGTTCTGGGTCTCCGTCTTGGGAGATTGATAAAGTAATTTCTGTGCTGCTCACTGTTTTCCTTGCCCAAGGGGAAGCTGTACCTGTAGTGCTAGGATCTTCCTGCTTCATCTATGCTGCAGATGGGGGCAGCTTTGACAAGAGGAAGTAAAATTGTGCTCCCCTGCCATGGATGCCTCCAATGCAGAACAAGGCATGATAGGTAAAGGTGCAATGATCAGCGGCAGGCAGACCACAGGCAGTACTGGTGATTGGTCATCCCTCTGCCTTGTTCTGATTATTGTTTAAGTTCAGGGGAATGGGATCTAGACTTTTGCTGTCCTATGCCAAACCATGCGGTGTTCTCCCCCGTCTCTTTTAGCTGGGCGCACCACCCGTCTGTTGTTGGGTTAATACGGAGGCCACCACCCGCATACAGCTTCTTCCCACACAGTAAAACAAATTCCTGGGTTGAACACTGCATATAGGAGAACTTTGTCTTTAATAAAAACTTTTCAAAATATGATTTTTCTTTTTTTTCCCTTTCATCTTCTCCAGTGCGGGGTCCTCTCCCACCACCTCCACATCGCTACCCTTATCCGATGCCCCCCGAAGCCTTCTACCCCCCGCAGCACATACAGCCCCAACCACGAGATGACCATCCTCCAGAGACGCAGCCTCAACCGCCCAGCGACGCCGCTTCCCAAAACCCCCCCAAAACACAAACTTGATGCCTCATCATAAAAAGACTTTCTAGAATAAATGATTTCTAGGATATTTATAGATTTGGAAGATATTTTAGCATTGGTTAAAAGAAGGAAAAAAATGTTAATTTAACTGTGAATAATGAATCTAAGTGAATGCAGCGTATGTGGAATTTTAGTTTTTAATTTTGTCGGATATATAAGTAAGCAAAACTTTTAATTTTTTTTTTTTTTTCTTAATAGAAGTTTTTAAAGATAATCAATTTCTGTGCCGCTATGAATAAAGTTTTGGGCCTTTTGTATATAGATATGTTTTTTGCATTAATAACTAAAATTGGAATGATAATCTTGGTGAGCTTTGTGTATTTCTTTCACATCGGTGCAGCTTCCTGTAATACAGACTGGTCACTGCTGCTCCCTCCCCTTGTGCAGGGTGATGGGTCTTGTATCCGCCCCCTCTGCATGCAGCCTGTAGTGCAGTTAGCTTGCTGAGCTCCTTCTTTACACAAAGTTTGTTTTCACTTTCTTTTACAAGATATTACTGCTGTTTGAGAAATGGGATTTATAACTTTCATGGTTAATATATTTACACATTTTTGTACCCAGAGGTTGGCTGGGTGGAAAGCAGAGGGTAGGGTAAAAAGAAAAGCTAAGTTAGACCTATATGCACAAATTAAATATTGATGTAAGCATTAACGCTTACCCTCGGGTGTATTTTTTTTGTTTGGTATTCTGCAAATCCTTCCTGTTGATCTTTACAGCTCACTGCTTATGTAATTTCATGTAAGACCATGCTGATGCTGTGCTGCCTCTCCTAAAATTCCAGAGCTGTCACCTGTCCCTGCAAAGGCTAAAGAGCTATGAACAATACTGCACTACTATGGTGGACAAGCTGCACGTCCACCATGTAGGCAGATTTTTATTGCAGACCACACTTCTCTACAACTGGTAAAATAATACAGCTTGGTCAAGGAACCACCCCAGACCTTATTGGGACTGTAAGTAGTAGTAGTTAGCCAAATTGGTAACCTTCTGCCTTGTACACACTTTATTATTTTATTGTCTTGTGGAACAAGATATACCTACCCGAATCAACCATGCAGATACCTTGGCAGCATCTCTTCCACATGCAGAAAACTGTTAGCCAAGCACAGCAAATTTTTCCACGACAGCTGACACCCCCGTAGTCACTGCCCTACCTCTGGCTGCTGAGGACCCCACTAATAATAGCCAATGGCATGGCGAGCCAAAGGTCCACCGACCTCCTGTAAGCAGGAACTACAACTCGGGACCGGAGCACCATGTGACTCAATAATGGGTGAATAAAAAGAATTTAATACCAGGAAGCAGTTGGTGTGGGGAAGCCTGGAGAGCTAACACACGTGTGGCCATCTTTGACATAATTTTTGGCAGATTGTATACATATAATGTTCTGATCCCCAATCACCCTTTCCTACACATTTTTATAAGGAGTGATAACTAAGTGCAATGATCTGGTAAACCTTATCTACCCAAAACTATACCCATGTGACTAATGTACAACACTGCATAATATGTTGGTGCATTATAAATCCTGATTATTATTTCTATTATTATTAATAATGTGACTGCTGGGGATGTTAGCCATCTACAAAGTGTATTTGTTTCACGATTGTAACCAACCAAACTGCTCATTTCATTACAACTTAGTATGAGAAACATGAGGATAAAATCCTTGCTTTACAGATACACATTTATGTCATCTAGAGATAAAAGGGAAATTAGTCCTTTTGTAAAGGTTAGCTGTCTAAATTCAATTCTTTACTGAAAAGTATGCAACCAGCAAAATCCTGACCTGCAGATCTGTCCCTGGCATGTAACCTAAAATATTAAAGCTACAGGATGAGGAATGGCAGCCAGACATTGCAGCAAGCTTGGTCATGTTGCTGGTGCAAAGGTTAAGCTGATGCTTGCTCAAGAAATTACAGCTTCAGATTGGCACTGATCACATCCAGGAGAAATGAATCAGAACTCCACATGGCTGTCGCGGGCAGGAGAAGCCGCTGGAAATTGCTCCTTTATCATCAGCCCTTCACTTAAAGCAAGTAAGCTGCCATTGCTGAACTCCCATTGCCTGGATGGAAATCAATGCAACAATTAGCTGAACAACTCATTCTGGGTCAGCGGTTCAGAAAGAATTCATGGCAAAGGATTAGAACACTAACTAGGCTCTCTCGCTATCCTATAGAACCAGAAATGGCAGCTTACATTGTACATGAGTGAAAGCTTCAATTTACCTTCCTAAAGTAAACCAAATCTTTCTCTCTCCGGGCCCCCAGACACTGCAGGGCCCAATAGGTGAAATATATAAGTATTCTCCATCTAGAAAGGATAGGTCACGGCCAAACGCTGAAACTACAGAATAATCCCATGCAAGGACAACACAAGAAACAATGCTGGTTTGAGCTCAGCAACACCGCACCATCATTGCCATCCCATCACTGAAGGATGAAAGATTCACCTCAAAGTGCCATTTAACTATCATTAAATACAAATCTTACTTCTGTCACTATAAACAAGCTTCTAGTAGGATTACATAGTATGGGAAGCCTATTAAAACACTGCAGAGCGTCCCATTCACAGTGACGGCACTCCCATTCAGATCTGTGTTTACCAGCCCTACAGGAGAAGTAAAAAGTTCATTCAAGAGATGTTTGCTGAAAGATTTACAAAATGTCAAACACTTAGAAATTGTTCCTTGAAATCCATTAGAAGCTGCAGCTAGTGATGTGGAGGCCAGGATGAGAAACCAGCATCTGCTGCAGGATTTGGTCTTTTTGATGCAAGATTGCAGAATGGGACCCTTCTTTAAATTAAAAAGGACAGGGCCACTTTGTTACAGGCTGGGGGTTGACAATCGATTTTCTTACAATAAAAACAAAACAATTTAGCTACCATTTGACCTGGACACCATGCCAGCAGCAGTCCCCTCATTCGAATTACTCTTGAACACTTTGGACATACTTGTTTCCTTTAACAAAAGGTTCATGATGTAATGGTGTAAAATCTTTTGATCCCATGTTTTCTTTAGAACGTAATCTAAGGTCACCAAGTCATAACGTTCTCAAGAAATCCCTTGAGGAAGCTGCATGACGAAATGCGTCAGAACAAGGACGTTAACGTGACCACCATCTTAAAGATTCAGGGATCTAATCTATCTAGTTGGTCCTTCACCCCATGACCACTCAATAACACGCACTGCCTAAAAACACTCAAGCTTCCTCCACTTTGTTCAAGAAACATTTCTGCACACATTTAAATCCACCCCCCCCCATCTCCAAAAAAGTAAAAAAAACAAAATTCCATTTGGTATTTCAATGCTTTATTCATTGATTAAAAGAATATACATTTAACATAAACCAAACAACATCAGTCATTGCTAACATTCAGCTGGCTTTCTTGTATTCCTGTCAGGAGTTCCCAAAAGTTTTCCCCTTTTTTTATATTTTGATTGCATTTATAAGATAAAATATCACCACATCTGGCATTGTCACCCCTACACACTGTGCCAGTGGATCCTCTATGCCAGGGACGGTCAGCTTGTTCTGCCCCAGCCATGGTAGAACCGCATGAGTTCATGCGCAGCCCGCTATCGGGTCCCCGGTTCTATACTGATGTACGTATAAAATTATCGGCATGGTATGTGTTCACTGGAGACAAAACAGTGCACACCTGTCAAAGAGCATTAAATTTCTTAAATATAAGATGGTAAAACCATTTGTAAAACACATATAAACTTTAACCCATAAATAGAATCTTATCTGGACATCTGTTGCATAAATGGATCCCCCAAAGAAGTCGCAGCCAGTCCTCAGCACTGCTGGGTACCCATGTCGGCCGCTCTCAGCTTTACGTGATATTTATTATTGCAGACTGTCCATGTTTTTTTTTTTTATTTTAAATCGATAAATGCACAACATTCGTACCACTTAAAACGGGGGTTCAGATGGAAGTCTCACAGAGACCATTTCCCTACCTCGGTTGCCCTGAAACAAGTCGGCTTCTAAAGCCGCTTAGTTAGAACAAGATATTAAAACAAACTTTGTGGAATGTTTCTTTTTTTTTGTCAAACTTGCTTTTATGCACTATAGCAGCTTACACCAGCGATATCACTTTGTTTCTTTACATTCGCTAGTCACAGTGAAACAGGTGTGTGTGTGTTCTTTAGAAGAGTTTGAGGTGTCTCTGAAACCACAGCACAGCTGCGAACCACAGGCCGAAAACCGACCTTTTTTTATATTACAATCCAGCAGTATCGCGGTCGGCCCGGACGGCGGCCGACCTCCCCCTGCCAGTATGTGGGCACTTCTTTAAAAGGTTTACTCTATTCTTTGGCAGCTGAAACAGGCGCCGACAGAGAAAAATAATCCGGTGACTTGGTTGTCAGGGATCTCACGACTAAAAGCACGCTGGTGCTCTCTAAGACGCATTCAGTCAACTGAAATTTAAAAAAGAAAAAAAAAAAAAAATGCTTCATGCGCTATAAACTCAAGAAGAAAAAAAAAAGAAAATGATGATAACATTACTGTAGTACAAAAAAAGTGACAGTTTCAAAGAAGCGAAGGTCTTGTTCACACAGGCTTTCACTTTGATAAGAATGGCGTGTACAGCGAGCTTTGGGAAACTTCCAGCTACATTTGTGCATTAAAATAAAATGCAACCCACCCATCCGCCACAGAACACTTACCTCGATACAATGGCTGCAGCTCCACCATTTACATCCATTGGCGGAGGTCTTCCCTGTCCTGGTGAGGACACAACACCGGAGTTAATGAAAAGGACAATGAAAAGTGAACTGCAGCCACCGGATCAAGGCACATGCATCTGTGGAGAGGTAAGGGGGTGCTATATTTTTGGGTGAATGTATCCGCAGCACAGATCTAACGCAAGCTGCTGGTAGGCTTTGATCAATCAGTGCCGTAACCCACTGAAGGCTTTCCATGCTTGTACACGCTGCACCCATGCAACCAAATCCTGCGGTGAACAAAGCCTAAACACAGTACTCGATCTGACCTTCCTTCATAAGTCAGCTTTTACATTTTCTTTACCAAGTAAATCGCAAGTTTCTAGGACAAGAGACTGTGCGTTCGACACTCGCTGGCACACCAGCATTTAAAAGATTCAAAATAAAATTCATTTTGGCGTCCATGCACAGCACTCGGGGACAAGAGAAAAAAGAAAAAAAAACACACGATGCGAAGTTACTTGGTAAACAAAAAGCACAAACACCAAAAAGTTAGCAACCTGAGGAAGAAACCCTTGTAGGTTTTTCTTTAAAGAGTCTTTGAGTCACTAGGCCTCACTAGCAATGTGGTTCATATACACAAAGAGAAGCGGACGTCACCTATCAGATGAGCCCCCCCGAATCTTGGTCTGATGAACATAGCCTTTGTACACGAGACAAGCAGGAAGTCCCTAAAGCCATTAAGTGCTCTGTCACCGCACAGCTTTCTGGTGCTGAAAATCTTGTAGGCTACAGACGGCCGAGCTCCAACGTCTGCCCAAGAACGCCGCTAAGAAGCACTTTTAACCGTGAAAGCCCTGAAAACTGTCACGTTCCAACTTCATAACCAATACCCGACTTTCGTTTTTTTCTTTTCATCAAGAAGTAGATACACACGTACAATTTTATATAGCTAATACTGATTAAACACAGCACAAAAAGGGTTAACTCACTCTACTGAGGAAACATTATAAGACCCCATTTGCATATGTAACCACAGGAAACTTCTAGAAAATAAAAAAGAAAAAAAGCTAAATGCCTTCACTGAAGTTTTGCATCTCTCGGTAAAAGTGTCGAGCCGGTTCGGTGAACACGCTGAGCAGCTCGATGTCCATGACCGCCTGCCAAGGCCGCGCTAATCCCATCGATACTTGCTCTATCAGGTTGTGCACTGGATCCACATCTTGGTCGGCCAGCTCGCTTTGGTCAAAGTCTATGCTCTCCTCGGTCACCTCCAGTACTTTCAGGTCGGGTCCCCGAAGACGAGCGATTGCTATGAGGTTATGTGCCCAGACGGTGTAGCCTATGGAAAGAAAATGAGAGGATGACTTGGTTGGCAATTTATTATTTATATGAAGAACCGAAAGAAGAGCTTTTAATGGCAAACTGTTGTAGTTTAATTACGGTAACTAACTGAAATCTAACTGAGCTAGCCATAATCACAAAGTGGTAGCCGTATGTAGGTAGGGGGTACTAGATGATATGAATTCTGAAACGGTTTAGTTTATTAAGCAGTTTCAGTGGCTTATGGAGCAAAAACAATTCAGTGAAACAGAGGCAAGGCAAAGTCTGTACATACAGCAATTTATTATTTTCATAAAATTTGGATGTGTAGTCAATCGGCTAACAAACTCCCTATTTTTATACTGGTTGGTGTGCCGTCACCCTTACTGCTGTCCCATACACATTCTCCGGCCACAAAGCCTTTTGCATGTGCTGCAGAATATCTATATGAACTCTATGCAGAATGTGCCATCAGCTGCCACAGGAGACAATGAGAACCCCGAGCCAAAAGCAGCTGAATGATGCAATATTACACCAAGCGCAATCTCTGCAGGAATGCGTACAACTACCAACCTTCACTCATCACCATCCAGCACACTAAAGGGAACATTTTACACATTTTATGTGCAAATCATATATTTGTGTTTCCTGCAGATCTAAAAAACCTAAAAAGACACACAGTGAAAAGATCCACATGACAAATAGAGAGGTTTAAGCTTAGAAGTACAACAAATCCATGCCAAGAAAAGTTTCACAGTATATATTCTGTGCTGTCCCTGTGCCATAGTATAAACATGCACAATTGTGAGTCAGAAAAAAGTTCGGCATTTCTGTACTTTGACATTCTAGCTCTCATTCAGCCCGGGGTTCTCTCTCTTTACAGAATACAAATATTGCATTGGGTTAAATAGTCAGCAAGCTGCCAGGGACAGGGGGGAGGGGTTACCAATGACAGCAGGGCATCACTGAAACAGCTGAGTGCTGCTGATCAAACAGTGGAGGTTTCTAGAAATACTCAGGTATAGGGACATTGGAGGTATAACTATTTTTAAGCATTTTTTTTTGTTGGAGCTCTACTTTTGTGCTATGCATTTTGAGGTCCCAACAGTCTACCATCATCAGGGATTGAGTAGCAAGGAGTGTAGAGGATATATAACTGGATCAAACAGAACATACTGAAGGGTGTATTGTCTGTATAGGAATTTATTCTATATGTAGGGTTCCAGCATTTTCTGTTGACCTAGTCACGGAATAATTATCAGTGTCCCCATTTGTGACATTATCCCTAGTGTGGTCTGATTAAGGCAAACGAGGACAGCTATAAATAAATTGTGAAGGAAGGGAGGGCCATTTCTATTACAATTGTTCCTTTTAGTTTTCTTCTTCCACATTGGAATTTTTTTTTTCCTATGTCTCTACAATGTTACTGCAAAATCTAACAAACCCGGCATTGCCAACAACCCACTTCTGCCACCATGCATTGCCAACAATCCTGGCACGGCACCCCCACCACCATGCACTGCCAACAACCCACCTCCGACACCCTGCAGTGTAGAAATATTAAAGGTTATACTAAATTACAAACCCATATGCCTTCTGCATCACACGCACCACTCATTCATCCCTTTAACAGAATGCAAAATCTTTTGTTTATATCCCCAGAACAAAAAGAGAAGTTCATTAATTTGCTTTCTATGCTTCCACAGCCATTAATATTAAATCAGATTTTTTCATATCAGTCCCTTTAAAACATTTGCAGCAATTCCTCACCGTGGATAGCCAGCAGGGACAGTCGCATGCACCTCCAAGCCAAAAGGACCAACGGATCTTCATTCCTATTGTCGCTGAGATCTGGAAAGCCAGACATGTCGTTGACATCGTTCATCAGGATGAAGTGGGTCAGGAATGCGTCATATTGCCGGGAGATGAGGTCCACCACCGCCCCAGACACGCAGGTGACGTAGCTGTCAAAGTGAATCCGCTCGAGTGGTATGCTGGGCTTTAAGATGCTGAGCATGTCCTCGCTTTTGACATCGAACGCCATCATGTAGACCCGGAGATTGGTGCTGTTTTGAGTCAGAGCCTTCCAGTCCTCGTCGTCTGGCATCTTGTCCAGGGTTTTGCTTTTCAGGGAGGTGCTGTGGACCAGGAGGGACAGTCGATGCAAAGGCACGTGGTTGTTGTTGGCCAACACCCTTGCCATCTCGGCTGTGAAGTCACAAAAGTCCAGAGCCAGGGAACGCAGATTCACAAAGCGCTCTAGCTCAACGGCGGTTATCAAGGTGGTGTTGGCAGGAGAATGGTTGTCCAGTAAACTGAGATGTTCCAAAGTGCTGGCTACTGGGTTGGACAGCGACGCCAAGGAGGTCGGCGTTACTATCTCCAGCAAAAATCCGCATGACAACCACTTCAGCTGCCGACTGTTTGCCAAAATCTCCTCGAAGAGCTGCTGGATCCTGGAGGACAAAAAACCCCATTTAATGCACTTCAGGGAAGAGATGACAATCTAAGCAAAGACATTTTTGCAAAGGTAAAATAAAATGTTAGTTTGTATGTAAACCCCACATGAATGGCATTTGGTTGGTAAAAACATTATTATGCACCAAATGATTGCCATTTACATGCTTGTGTGCGCTGGAATGGATAGATGGAAGTTTTATGAAAATCAAGGTGACAATGCCATGTAACATCGGGGGTTGGGCTACGATCACAGGGGGCATGAGGGTGCGGTGCATTTACTGCTTCCTCACACCAGGGAACCCCTTTATGTAGCAGCAGCTCCATAGAGAATGAATAGGGGCATCAGGGAGTGTTCCTGGTACCACTCACTGCCACCAGCCATCAAATGTGCAGACACTGTGCTATCTGAAAAGCAGCACGGGATCGCTAAATCATGGAGCAAGTCACTAACAGGAAGGTGCAATGGACTACTTTAACCTCCTCCTCTCCAGTATTCTAATAACCCCACTCTCTCCTGAATCCCCACACACAGCCTTCCAACCCACCTACCCCACACACAGCCTGCCCACCCACCTACCCCATACATGTTTCCCCTCTTTGTAGTTCTCTTCATGGGCTTCTATTTCACCTTAGATTTAAATTCATCTCCTGTCCCTCTAGCCGCTCTCTCCGCTCCTCCTATGCCCTACTAATGACTTCCGCACTCATAACCTCATCACCACACACGACTACAAGACTTTTCTAGAGCTGCCCCGACTCTCTGGAATGGTCTCCTCGTCCTATTCAGCTTGATCCTACTTTCTGCTCATTTAAAAGAGAACTCAGAACCCAACGCTTCACCCTCACCTACCCGTCTCCTGTCTCCTAAACCCTCACTACTTCCCACCATTCCCTATCCTCTCCTATTATCTGATACTTCCCCCACCTCCTAGATTGTAAGCTCTTCGGGTCAGGGTCTTCTCCTGCTCCTGTGTTACTGTCTGTATTTGTCTGTCACTTGCACCCCCTATTTAAAGTACAGCGCTGTGTAATATGTTAGCACTATATAAATACAGTTTAATAATAATAAATGGTCTTTGTAAATATCATCCAATAGCTGCCAGTCTCCCAGCAGCGTCCTTTCACACAAACTTACTGTCTGATCTTTTTGCCGCCGGGATCCACCTTATTCAGATAGGGGGTGGTTATAGTGCCATTTTGTTGCAAAATACTGATGTCTCCAAAAAGGCTCAGCTTCTGAAGATTCCTGTAAGAGAAATAAATATGAACCCAACAGAATATAGAGCGCTAGGTGCGATTCATCGCCGTTACATAACCGTGCAAAACACCGATTTTCCTTTACAGATAAATAACGCATTGCGACAATGAAAGTCAGATAACACAAACATGACCGATTGGTTGTTTACCCGGCTGAGATTGGACGGCTTTAACTTCGACAATCGCCAGAGCTTTGCACACCGGAATCTGCAGACAAAGGGTCTCCCTAAAGTTGAACCTTGAGCAAATTGTTGGAGGTCCAAGGTCCCCAGATAAAACCGGCGAATCTGTGAACATCGGGACGGCACCAATTCACAATCAGATGGCGATTAGACCGCTTTGGTGCCACCAAAATCATTTCTAGCGAAGGCGGCACCAAACCACACGATGACCGCCCGATACTGCTGAATCTGCAGCTTTCTCGCTTTGTACTCATAACATAGAATCCTCTCACGTGTCAGGGTTTTAGGTTAATCTTTTGCTGTTTATAGGTTTTTACATCAAAGTTTATTACTTTATGTAGGATATAATCCATTGAATAAAAATAAGAGCATTACAGGGTATCTGACGGGAGCAGCAACATCTGCCTGCCTTTGGCTTGTTTTGATATAAGGAGATATAAGTTTTTCCATCACCTCATTCACAAGTTTAAGCTTCATATTGAGCCTTTGAGGTCTGTAAACAGCTTTTTTTATTGGCCACAGCAAAGGAGGATAAAAAGTGTTCTACTGCTGCCTAAAAAAACAATATAGTAATTTTTTTTTATACAATATTTTAGATTTGCCAAAATATATTTTCTTGTCAGGCATGCAAACTGAATGGCGGCTCTTGGCTCCTCTGATATTACAAGTCTCCGTCTGCTCAGGTTTACTCACCATACATCTTAAGCTACACGTCCAATGGTTCTCGCCTGATAATTGGCTCAGGACCGATATCAGACGAGAGAATCTGAGGTGTGTTCAGCGCCCGTCGTCCATGGTCTGAACGACCGACCGTCCTGGCGGATCCACGGACCACAAACGATCATAATGCAAGGAAAGGGGGAGAGAGCACAGCAGGGTGCCGCTCCATCATTCTTCCCCTCCCCATAGAGCAGTCTGGTTGGTGCTCTATGTACATCACTCGTTCATGCATCGTGCAGGCCTTTGTCGTTGGAAAGGATGGTGAAAGATCCAACGGCAATAACTGCACGTGTGTATGCGGCTTTAAAATATGATATCGACTTTATAGAAAGTGGGGAGCTACCCAAACCGTTCAATCAATGTGCAGCCAATCATGTAGTTAGATTATGGAGATTGTACAGTCAGATAAAATGTGGTGAACATTGAATTGGTTTTATTTCAGCAGTCTTAGCAGGGCTCCAGGTATACAGCTTGTAAAAGAATCTATACAGGTAAATGGAATATCGAATTCTAGAGCAGCCCTTCAACATGGGGGAGATTTTCAGGTCCTCAGGGACCCCCTCCTATAATTATTATAACCACAGCTCATATTATATTAGTGTGGGGGTCAGCGGGAAGAATTCCTCTTACATTGCTGGACAGTGGGAAGAATGTCTCCCATACAGATAGCCAACAAGATCATTGGGGTCACTTATACTGACCAGAGAGGTGCAAACTGCTCATTGCCCCAGGGACTCTAGCGCCCCCTGGAGGAACTGGGCTAGAACATGAAATGTAAAAGCTGCATCCAGGATGGTGCTGCAATTATTTGTTACAACACACATGGGATCCTCTATTTAAAACACAACAAATGTTTTCTGACATTCCCAACAGCAGCAACCACTGCATAACATTGCACGGGAAACCTCACGGTGCGTCATGAGCGGCTGCTCGTTGCTATAGGAACAAAACATACCGTGCCTGCAGAAAAACGTCATGGCGACATTTACAAAGCGCACCATGGCGTGCGGAGACATTGGTGCTGGAAAACCAGTTACGTATACAGGAGAACATTGCAGACCTATCGGGTTTTGTAGCTGTACTCCGCAGGGAGACTAAATGATGTAAATGTTATGAGCATGAGCCACATGTGCGGCTTCCTCACAGGTACAAGAGTTCTACACAATGAATATTGTAAGATCCGATGTGTGTGGGGGGTACCAGGCATGGGAAGGGGTTCTGGTAACGGGTCACAGCAAATGAAAAGCCAATCATTTGGGGGAAGGAGACCTCATACAGAACCGAGGAGCATTGCTGGCAGGCCCAGTGATCCTCATACATTGTATGTGGTAAGGGGTTCAGGAGATATAAATTATGGTGGTGGTGGGGGTACTCAGAAATATTTGGGAGGGGAACCCACTATACAACAGGGGGAGGGGCAGGGGTATAAGTCCTGCAGTGGTTACCACATGGAACCAAATAGGAGAAACTGGAAAGCATTTTCGGCATGTGTTTGCGTTTGCTTGGCAGAGGAGTTGGCCTTAAGAGGCGACATGGAAGAGCCGCACTGCCATCACTAGGACAACACAGCAAACAAGCCGACTTGTGGTGAGGATTGCTATGCACCTAGTAATGGCTATCTCAGGTTTATTAAGGACCTGGTTTTCCGTCTGTCCCACCACTGGGGATATAATGCCTTAGTGCTCCCCTACCATGGATGCCTCCAATGCAGAACAAGGCATGGCAGGTCAAGGTGCAATGATCAGCGGCAGGCAGTACTGGTGAATGGTCCTTGGCCATCCTTCTGCCTTGTTCTGGTCATTGTATAGTTTAGGGGGAAGGGATATTATTCTAGACTTTTCCTGTTCTATGCAAAACCATGCAGGGTTCTCCTCGGCCTCCACCCGGCTGCTGCTGGGTTACGGAAGATTCGGGTCACAATACAGAGGCCACCACCCTCCTACAGCTTCTTCCCATTCACCTTAAAATTCTGGTGAGAATATTGCTTAGCTTCCTGCACAAGTGACAACTGCAAACTTTGTACTCCCACTGTGCCCAGCTACAGGGATGGACAAACGGGGTAACAATAACACATAATGAAGGGTCTAACAGGGGCCATATGACTAGAAATAAATCAATATCTGTTCACCTGGCATACCCACCATGCGTGCATAGACTGGCCCCATCATGTGCCCCTTACAACGGGTAGCGTTGTGTTAGTTATTAGCAGGCAGAGCTCTGCACAGATTTACATTCGCTTGTTGGAGAGAGAACAAGCATTTCTGATCAATGTGCAGTCTCACCTCACAAAACCAAACACTGCAGCAGCTTCACACAAATGGCCCTGGGAGGTGGAGGCCAGGGGCTTTGTGGGCACAAGGTGAGGGCACAAGGGGTGTAGCCATTCCTACTGCCCTGGATAACTCCACCTGAGGGTATCCAGCAGCCCAATATTGGGGAAAGGTGCGTGCCTTCATCTGTTTCCAATAATACCGCTCAGCACCAAATATACAGCATTAAATGATGGGGGCAATATTGGGTACGGCACTACCTGTCCTGACACTAGTCATGGCACACTGCTCAGGGGCAGTAATAGATGGGGTATGGCCATATAAGTTTTTCCTGCTACTGTCAGAATACACAGCACAGCGGACATGTCACAGCACCAGGTATGTCCCCAGGTTCCTCCTGGAGGTCACACCTGGTCACTAATGAAGCTCAGCTCCTGGTATACAGAAATGGGGGGTGGGCTCAGTTCTGGGTGGGGGTCTCATGCCCTCTGTTTCTTTTGCCCTGCTCAGCGCCAGGTATAGAGAAGGGAGGTAGAGAACGATCTGTGTGGGGGCATGGCACCAGATAGATGAAACTGGGGGGTGGAGTCTGTGCAGGTAGAGGGCGTGGCCTCAGCAGCTCCCCCCAGCCTGATTAGTGCTATGTATACAGAAGTGAGGGAGGCGGAGACAGTGTGGATGGCCTTGTCCTGCACTATGCCCACAGGAGGTGGAGCCTGTTCTGGTAGGGGGTGTGGCTTCATCCCTGCTCAGCACAATGAACTTGGGGTGAGTGTAACTAGGGGGCGTGGCTATAACATGTGTACAGCGGCTCAACACCAAGAATACATTCACAAGGGGAGGAGTTACACATAATGGGCGTGGCCTCACCTGTTGCTCCGGATACTGCTCAGCACACACAGTACCAGCTCGAGGTAAGTTCTGATGACGTCAGCCCAACGTTCGGACACGTGTGGCTCCCCCTGCTGGTCGGGAGAGGAAGCTTCGGAGCTGGTGCTGCTATCAGCGCTCACGGCCGGATAATTGTCAGCAGCAAACTCCACCCGCAGCTCGCGCACAAAGCTTCCGCACCTCCGCAGCAGGAAGTCAAGGCGCGGCCGCTCGGCCAGGGAGAGACGTAAATTGAGCCGCAGCTCCGGCCATAGCGCCGGGTAGAAGAGGCATTCCCGCCAGTGTGAGCAGGCAAGAGAGGCCCGAAGTCGGTCAGAGGCCGGCAGGAAGGAGAAGATATGAACCACCAGCTCGCTGGGGAGGGACGAGGCTCCCACACCCCCACAAAGAGCCATGAAGTAGACCGGAGAGCGCCGCCCGCGGCCCGCACTCCGCTCAGCAACAACAACTACGCCGAGAGGACCGCCAGCGGGGCGTGACTAACATGGAACCTTCCACTGAGTCAGGGGGGGAGAATCACCTGCTCTGCCTCCTTCCTGTCATCCACTCACTGACTGCAATCTGCATTCCCCTTATGAGAATCTTTTATTATTTATTACCCCCGTGCTTATACTGATGCCGCTTCTGAGTATTTTTATACTTTAAAAATACCAGCCACCCCCTTTATTTATATATGGTACGTTCCATGTCGCCGAATATGTTGCTAGGTGATACCATTGTGCGTCAATGTGGGGAAAAGCTCTGTATATATGCGCTTATTCCGCACAAGATTCAGACAGCGCATTTTTTCCACCAATAAAACAAAACACTTAATATGGCTCATTTTGTACTAGCAGCCAGCGCCCACAAATTTGTGCCTGCGCCCCTTATCGACATGGTACAGTCCTGTCAGCGCCGTGGTTATCAGGCTATGATGTTGGGATTTACCATTGTGGACAGCGGGTGTGATCAATTCTATGTTAGTCGATCTCCTAAGTCATAGAATATTAAAAGCAGCTCACACAACTTGCAAATAGATATGAGTTACAAAATAAATACAACTGCTACGTTTCTAAGAAGT
>NC_092869.1:47603518-47604033 GCF_032062135.1 Pyxicephalus adspersus | reverse complement strand
GGGCTGTATTTATAAATAATTAGCTGATGTAAAAATATAAGCAAAAGGCACACTGTCACTGAGCAATACATACATACATGCAAATATACCTCTGAAATATACCACAGCGATGTACAAAGATCAGCGGTGCACTCACATGAGTCTAAGTCATATGTATAGCAAGTTTAGTTGAAATGTCTCCATGCATTTCATCCAAGTATAGCTCTGACATATAGCACAGTGCTGTACAAAGATGACTGGTGCACTGCACATATTAAAATGTATGGCAAGTTGTTATTATTATTATTATTACACAGTATTTATATAGTGCCAACATATTACGCAGCGCTGTACAAAGTCCATAGTCATGTGACTAGCTGTCCCCCAGAGGAGCTCACAATCGAATGTCCCTACCATAGTCATATGTCATTATCACAGTCTAAGGGCAGCACGGTGGCTCAGGGGTTAGCACTCCGGCCTTTGCAGCACTAGGTCCCAGGTTCGATCCCCAGCCAGGACATTATCTGCATGGAGTT
>NC_092869.1:47602646-47603308 GCF_032062135.1 Pyxicephalus adspersus | reverse complement strand
CGCCAACATATTACACAGCACTGTACAAAGTCCATAATCATGTGAGTAGCTGTCCTTCAAAGGAGCTCACAATCTAATGTCCCTACCATAGTCATATGTCATTATTGCAGTCTAAGGTTAATTTTTTTGGGGAAGCCAATTAACCTAACTGCATGTTATTGGAATGTGGGTAGCCGGAGGAAACCCACACAGACACAGGGAGAACCTGCAAACTCCATGCAGATAGAGCCCTGGCTGAGATTCAAACCTGGAACCCAGCGCTGCAAGGGCCAAAGTGCTAACCATTGAGTCACCATGACAGATTTGACCATCTGTCAGTGAATTTCAGATGAATTGACTGGGGGATTCATTTATAAATAGAGTGTTACTTTAATTAAAAAGAGGTTCAGACTTATGATGTGCAGCAAACACTGGAATTGCCACTTGTGGCCTAATGAGACTGCAGGATATTAGCAAAGCAATGATAATCAACGCACCCTGAGGTCTTTGCCTTATTTGTAGCTTTTCTTACAGAATGCAGTGCGGTGACACCAGTGATAATGGCATCCCGGTGATTTGTAGCTCACTGCTACAAAGCTGATGGTGTGATATCATTACAAGGTTCAACTTCACAAAGGAATACAAAAAAGATGAAAAAGCATTTGATGTGTGATTCTTTATGT
>NC_092869.1:47551824-47600485 GCF_032062135.1 Pyxicephalus adspersus | reverse complement strand
GGCACCAACAAGGCATTTTCACCCAGAGAACTGCAGCTCAATGGGTATTTTCCCTTTTTCGGACCATTGTCTATAAACCCCCAGGGACGGTTGTAGATGAAAATCCCAGCAGATTGTGAAATAGATCAGCCCTCCTGGCAGCAACAACCTAAATCACGTTACTTCTCCATTCTAATGCTTGGTTTGAACTTCAGCAATGTCTACCTGCCGAAATGCATTGCTGCCCTGTGATTGGCTGATTAGATATTTGTGTTACCAACAGTTGGACCTGATAAATAATAATTTATGTATTAGATTTGTCATGGAGTGAGGGTTATTGGTTGACCACAGCGTTCTAATGAAGTCGCAACCGCCCTCCCACTTTCTCCAACTTAACTGAATTGGAACTGTTGGGAACTATTTTGTACATGGGGTTGCAATGGATTGGGATGCCGTTCCTGCAATCTACGAGTCACTTCTGGCCAGATGATTGATTAATCTTCTGTGATGGAAGAACCACACCGCAACCGCAACGCATGCAAACACAATAATGTACGGTGGGGATTATGTGCCTGGGAGTGGATCACGGTCCAGTTTTTCATT
This sequence comes from Pyxicephalus adspersus, assembly GCF_032062135.1. Classification (NCBI taxonomy): domain Eukaryota; kingdom Metazoa; phylum Chordata; class Amphibia; order Anura; family Pyxicephalidae; genus Pyxicephalus; species Pyxicephalus adspersus. Next base: position 47,599,903 of record NC_092869.1, on the reverse strand, counting down.
ACATGCTGATACAGTAACATTGGCCCCAGAATATATTTATATTTAGCAATTATTCTCCATCCCTGGCAAGCCTGTGATGGGGCCAGGTCATTTTTTCCAACCATCCTTCATGTGACAAAGTATTGCACCCCCTGATTTCTAGGCTCTTAGTTAGTTGGATTTAATGAAAATTACCTTGCTGGTGACAATAGTAGCTTGGATAAAATGCCAAAGTCAATGCCATTGTATTAGGGTGTGAAGATCAATGCTCTGCGTGGGCAAAGCAAAGGTTAAGGGAGACTTCTGTATATATTTTCTCAGTGAATATATTTTATTTTGCAACTATACTGTGATCTTACGAAATAAGTACAAGTAGTCCCCGGGTTACATACGAGATAGGTTTGTTCTTAAGTTGAATTTGTATGTAAGTCGGGTCAGGTATATTATTTTATTAAATGCAATTAGGACAGATGTTTGTCTGAACATGTTATTAGGCAGCGTGGTGTCAGTTACTGTATAAAATCCTCACTGTGAGCTAATCACAAACAAAGCAAAAAGAAAAAAAAATCCGTATGGAGCCCAGACATTAACTTCTGGAGCAAGCTGTGCTTAGTCTGTCATTTGCAACCCCTATTTAATGTACAGCGCTGCGTAATATGTTGGCGCTATATAAATCCTGTTTAATAATAATAAAAAATGTTAATATGCAGTACCTAATGATGGCCACTGGATGGCGATATCTCCATCCTGCAGTAACATTTCTCATCTATTAATGATCAGCCTGCACCAAGGGGAATATTTAATATTTCTCTGCATGAAGGCTGCAGCAGGTACACAAAAAGGGTTCCAACAGCACCGGTTAAGGGAATATTTTAAAGTCACAAGCAGGGCTAATTGGGGGTGAATATGAATGGTTTTCAGTTTAGCTTTTTACAAAAGTATATAGCGGGGGTGCTCCTATTGGCTGGTGGTTGTACCAAGCTCTGATAATATTTTAACCCCTTGAAAGCCAGACAGTCATGCCGCAGTTTAGAAAGCAAAAAACAATAAACCCTATTTATTGTACAGCACTGCGTAATATGTTGGCGCTATATAAATCCTGTTTAATAATAAATAATAATAATAAAAAGCAGAATGACAGAGAGATGAGTTCATCAGTCTGCTGCTCCTCCTCTTACTGTCCAATCAGAGGCTGTGGGAGGGACAAGACTTACATTATTGGAGTTCATAGGTCACAGACAAAACACAGGTCTTCTCTCCCTCCGGGGGCTTTGTTAGAATCACTGCCATATATGTCTGTCTTCTGTGTATTTATCTGTCTGCCCAGGGTGCAGCTTCATTGTATAAACATCGCTGACCTCAAGGACATTTTCTTTCTCCATGCAGATGAAGTTTTGTTAAGGATTTATAACTTTATTTTGCCCTTGAAGGGCAACAACAATGCAAACCGACATAATTGTTTTTATAAACGTATCAAAGCGAATGAACACAAGGTTTGGAAGGTTTGTGCGGCTTTCACATGATATTAAGTCACTCGAAGTTCTTTCCGGGCGAAACACGTACAAAGAAACTGCAGCGGGAACAGAATTGCAGCCTCGGCGGTGAAAGGGTTAATAGTTATGGGCGCAGCTAATTACAGAATATCATGCACAGATTGTAGGTGAGATCTCTGCTTTCATGGGTCTTCGGTGTTTTAGATTTGTGCGACATGATCAATGTATATGCTGTATGTATCTAAATAACCTTATACGTCTTTATAAAATAAATCCTGACATGTCACAATATAAAGAAACATCATATTTCAGAAACACACTTTTACTATTATAATGCCATCTTTGAGCACCAGTCAGTGACTGGGCCTAGGCTAAGATAATGTCCTCTGTCTGCTGCAAGCAGGAGGAAGCATTGCCACATTCTCCTCTCCCGCAGTGATCAGACATTGTAACTTTGTATCATAAGATGGAAATAATACATCAGTGATCAGTGTTACCCAGCCAAGAGCTGCACTGGCATCAGGATTTATATTACTGTGCCAACTCTGAACTGGCACCTCAGTCCGGTAGGTAGGTGGTGACCCTGGGTGACCCTGGATGACCCTGGAACAAAGATGGAGAGAAAAGCAGAATCTCAGGGCTTGGATCGATTGATGAGGAGTTAGAACCCCGTCCATTTTTTATCGGTGTCACCTTTAGGAACGTCCATCAAGCAGAAGGTTGGATTTTTAGGAATGGGAAAATTAAAAATTGACTCAGCTGAAAGTTGGCCAATCTGCTCTGCCACGCTACATTCACTCTTCCCTATCGGTAATCACCTGGCACCTGAGCTGGTATCCGCACAGCAAGTGGGCTGTAGATGTGACTTCTCCATTACTTCTCCATTACCAGTCAACTTATTTTGTACAGTCGCTCCTATTAGAATGTATCAGCTGGCCAATCAATTCTCAGCCCTGGAGACGTTGGCATCATCTGATCCTGGCACACTTTGGCACATCTTCTAAAATCATGAAACTTTAATGTTCTGACTTCTCACCCCATGTGTTTGGTGCTGGTACATTTCCATGTTTTTAGGGTCATGAAAGCCCTTCATGGTGGCCAATGTGATTAGGGGAGCAGCCAATGATAAACCCTTCCCCAAGGATAAAAGACATAGAAATATTTTCACTTCCCAATTTATTTATAGAAAGTGGAGAAAAGTGCTAATCAGTATGTCTATAATTTGGAATTATTTTATCCGCATACCCTGATAATGTCAGTAGAAGAAATAAAACGTAGAAGAATGTCAGGGTATTTGCAATGGGCAGTGTATTAGATAAACACGTTATACACAATATAGTGACAATAATTCTGTGGAAGCGGAATGTTCATATTCAGAATAATGACATTTTGACAATTCCAGTATAATGTGGCCAACTTTTGTAAGGAGGGTTTTTTGACCTATAGGCTAGACACAACATTTCTAAGAGGTTTGTTGAGAACAAGCAATGTCCCAACGCGTTTTGCCACTAAGGGCTTCATCAGGGGACGTGAGAGAGGTCAAAGGTGTTGAATTGCAGACTGCGAGCAAACAGATAAATCATACATATAGGAAACATCAATTTATTTGTTGAGCGCTCTTCAGTGTTTTTAGGCTTGTAAAAGTCCTTGATGTTGGCCAACTTGCTTGACTAGATTGAAACCAATGAACCTCCCTATGGAGAACCAACTAGGAACACCAATGCCAAGTTTGACATTTTTGTTCTTGAAGAAATTGAAGGGACAAAATGTTAATGTTCTGACTTCTCATTTCTTCCGTTGGGTGCTCTTACACTTCAATGCTTTTAGGGTCATGAAAGTTCCTAATGGTGATCAGCTTGCTTTAGAAAGCAGCCTTGATAGGAAGTAAAGAACCTCCTCATAGAGAACCAAACAGGGACAGCACTGAGACATGCTGGTGCATTTTCCTTGAAGAAACAAAAAAGATGAGAAAATTAAAATTTTGACCTCTTACATTTGTTGGGTATTTTCTCCTAGTCCCGAACAAGAGGGCATCTTCTGATCCTGGCACACAGGTATACTAAAGAAATGAGATGTTCATGTTTTACATCTTTTGTTGGGCACTGTCACATTTTAATGTTTTTAGGGCCATAAAAGTTCTTTTTGATGATGGCCAGCTTGCTATAGGGAGCAACCTAAACTTAAACCCAAGAACCTCCCTAAGGTGAACCCACCAGATTCATCAATGACACGTGCTGGCACTTTTTTTCAGGATGAAATGGTAATGTTTTGACTGCTCACTTTTTCTGTTTGGCGCTCTTACACTTCAATGCTTTTAGGGTCATGGAAGTTCTAAATGGTGGTCAACTTGATTTCGAAAGCAGCCCAAAATGAAAACCAAAGAACCTCCCTGGAGAACCAACCATGATATATGTTGGCACATTTTCCTTAAGTAAACTCAAAGGATGAATTGGTAAAATGTTGACTTCCCATCTTTTATTTTGGATGTTCTAACACTTCATTGTTTTAAAGATCATGAAATGATGGCCAGCTTGCCTTATGGAGCACCTGAGTTTGAAACCTCAGGAACTTTCATAAATGGAATCAACCAGGAACATCAACATTTTAATTTGACCCAGTGCCACTACCATGGTGAGCCCAATGGTTCATATGAAGGTGTTCCGATCTCAAAGGAACAAAGCGACTTCACAGGGTGGACTTGTCATTTCATTCCCCTGCCCAAAGCCATCCAAGAAACAGAACTACACTCTTTTCAGGAGAGCATCACTCTGCATGCCATTAAGAATGAATAGAAGCAAATCACACAATGTGGTGGCATCACATTCATTCCCACATGTATGTGAACACAAGATATTGTACCGTGTTTCCCCGATTATAAGGCATCCCCATTAAATAAGCCACCCCTGATTTTTTATAAAATAATTAAAATAAGGCACTCACCCGTGAATAAGACATCCTCCGATACCCGATCCTGTGTGTGTCTCCTCAATGCTGGCTGCAGTGTGTGTCTCCTCCTGGCTGCAGTGCAGAGCGAAACTGAAAGTAAGAAGCCTGCACACGCGCCCCCGCGATTCTGAACCAGGAAGCAAACTGCTGATCCCTGCCCTAACGGAGATCCCTGCTTTAACGGAGTTACCTGCCCTAACGGAGGTCCCTGCCCTAATGGAGTTACACTTAAGTACCGGTAAGTGAACAGAAGGGGACAATCAATGGCATAGAGTGATCAGAAGGGGAATACGGTATGAATGGCACATTAGTGATCAGAAGGGGACAATCCATGGCACATGAGTGATCATGAGTGACTTTCAACAATAAATGTGTACTGTAGTCTTCTTCATGGAAAAATAAGACATCCCCCTGAAAATAAGACCTAGGGCATATTTTGGCATTTCAAAAACAATAAGAGAGTGCCTTATAATCGGGGAAACAGGGTATGTAGTGTTGTGCTTTAATGATAATAAAATATTGCAGGTCTGATTTTTGGAGCATTGGGCAGCCCATTCAATCAAATAGTCTGTTCAATTGCACAGGTATTTGTAATGAGAACGCATGGGCACGCACATGTGCTGAAGCAGTGCACATGTATAAATTGTCCTTTAAGCGAAGCTTGTGATTCACTGGAACCAAATAACGCCCCATACATGTCAATAGGAATCTAAGGTGAATGATGACCAAGTAACTGGTTGGCTGTGAAAGGGAAATACGGAGCCGGGGAAAGGGAGGTGAAGGAGGTGGTTGTTCACTAACTTAGTAAATTTGAGGGTTCACCATGTAAAAGTTTTAGGGTACAGCAGACCCAACAAATCCTGCTTAAAAAAACAGAATTCAGATTTCAAAAATCCTAAAAGAGAAATGAAAAGAACCAAGAATTCTTCTCGCTTTCTGTACGGTGACATCGCTGCGACTAAACATCTGAAATCCTATGAGATGGCCCCGTGCCGGCCCCACCTTGGCCAGCCGCGGCGTCCGGCGAGTATTTCTTACAATTTATTATTATTGTCCTTGTTTTATAACTTCATTCGGTGTTTTTTGGGTTGGCCAATCCCTAGACAAGCAGATTCTGAAATTCTATGCAAAGTTCACTTTAGAGTAGTTTGGAAATGTTAATTTATTCGGATTTTCCTTTAGGAGAATAAATGACGAATGTTTGTTGTCCAAGGAAAATGTATTACTTGTACCTTTTATTATTATAGTTAGGTGATCATTAATCATCAGGCAGATCAGTGTCAGGAGACCCGGAACGTTATGTGTGCTATATATTAGGCTTAGAAATGGTATCAAGCTGTCAATATCATGAGATCTGATTCTTTGATGTATACATTTAAATCTGCCCTTCAGCCCCCCCCCTTCATTATTCTGCCCCTCCGGCCTCCTCTTCATTAAATCTTCCCTCCAGCTTTCCTTTTATTAAATCTGCCCCCCCAGCCTCCCCTTTATTAAATCTGCCCTCCAGCCTCCCCTTTATTAAATCTGCCCCCCAGCCTCCCCTTTATTAAATCTGCCCTCCAGTATCCTCTTCATTAAATTTGCCCTCCAGCCTCCCTTTTATTAAATCTACCCTTCAGCCTCCCCTTCAATAAATCTGCCCCCCAGCCTCCCCTTTATTAAATCTGCCCTCCAGCCTGCCCTTCATTAAATCTGCCCTCCGGCTTCCCCTTCATTAAATCTTTCCTCCAGCCTCCCTTTCATTAAATCTGCCCTCCAGCCTCCCTTTTAATAAATCTACCCTTCAGCCTTCCCTTCAATAAATCTGCCCTCCAGTCTCCCCTTTATTACATCTGTCCTCCCGCCTCCCCTTCATTAAATCTACCCTCCAGTATCCTCCTCATTAAATCTGCCCTCCAGTCTCCCCATTATTAAATTGTCCCTCCAGCCTCCCCTTTATTAAATCACCCTACTCTCTGTAGTAAGCCTATATAAGCTCAGACTGGCAGGATGACTTGATCCTGAGAGGGGGTGTGTCTTTGACAGTCTGGCCTAATCAGCTCAGTAGTGCCATTTAGTGGTAGAGGGAAATTACTGCATGATACAGCTCCAGATTTAGGTTGAGTATAGCAGTGAGAGCTGTTATTAAATTGTTACATATTCTTTAATAGAACCCCCAAAATAGCCTTCAGATACTCAATTATTTCCAGATAACGTTATTCACCGCATGGCTGAATAGGCCTTTTATAAACATTCGTGTGAATATTGTTTCATTAGATGCCTTTGCTGTCTGGAGTTGGGCTTTGAACTCGCTGGCGTGAGGTTTCCTTTCTTTGTATTAGCCAGCAGTGGTGGCATTGACGGAACGTGCGGTGTGTTTAGCCTAGATAAGCAGAACTCCGCTTCTTTACACGCCGGAGCTTTACACGTTTGTTTCTTGTTTTGTGAAGTATGGCTTTGAAATGCTGAACAGTTTTTTTTCTGCTTCCATTGCATATATAAACCAGACTGCTGATGCGGCACTTTCCTCATTGTGAGAGCGCATCTTCCCTACCTGCTAACGCTGACAAGGACAATCGCACGTTCGGGGAGGCCGACTAAAAAAAGAAGACGAGGCCATTGTGGACGGTGACAAATTCTTCATGCACATTCTTCATCACCCAAGAAAATCTAGGACCTAATTTATTTATATGTAAACCGATACAATTTTCCAAAATGATTCATAAAAAAACAAAACAAAGGTGCAAGAAAAGGAAAAAAAGTCCAGGGAAATAAAAAAGATTTGATTTTATATTAGATAGAGGTGCTCAGAAAAATAACAAATTCTTAATGAAATCTGCTCCGATCCATAACGAATATAATAAGCAGCACCATAATTATCAATGACAGGTCAATGACAGCTCAGGCTGCAGGAGGATGACCTGTCATCATTCCTCAACCTGGACAGGTATAATAATATCAGATGCAAGTTCTGATTCAAAACTTCAATAACTGAATAGAATTATCCGATCACCACTATCAGCTGCAGAATCTATATCAAATGTAACCACCAAAAATGGACAGCTTTTGCTTTCATGAAGAAGTGCAGCAGGTTGGTGAGATTTGTGTACACAGGCAGCTGAGTGGTTGAGAAGTCAACTGGATTACATGGCGCCCAATATCAACCCCTAGGCACTCCGCATTGGCAATTGGTGGCCATAATAATATTAATATTTTTAATATATATATGAGAAGTTTCTGGCTTTGCCCCCTTCCAGATGAAATACAATGATGAGTGTGGGGGCATATGACAGCCTAATATCTTAGTATGTAACTGCAAATATCAGGTCTTTGCTATTCCTAAAACTGTTTTTCTTTTAGTGAGAAGCTGTGATGGCCGAGGCACAAGCAAGTTTCACGTCGTTGGAGTTACGGGCCGTCATGAAGTTTTTGTTTCTCCAGGGAAAGTCAGCAAAGGACATTCACACTGAGATATCACAAACACTGGGGGAGAAGTGTCCTTCCTACAGCACTGTCAAAACCTGGATATCTCCTTTCAAGACTGGACATTTCACTGTTGTAGATGAGCCCCACAGTGCGCGCCCCCCAACCTCAACTGACCCGGCAACCTGCGATGTCCATGAGCCCAGATATTTGACATCTCATGGGAGCGTGTTGGGTTTGTTATCACCACTATCCTAGACATGGCAAGCTTTCAGCGAAGTGGCTGCCGAAATGTTTGAACAGTGATCAGAAGAAGGAATAAGTTGGAGCATCCAAAGCTGTTTTGGCCCATTTTGAAGCTGCACAGGACTTTTTGGCTGGGTTAGTGACCGAGAATGAAACCTGGCTCCGCATCTATTATCCTGAAACCAAGGAACCGTCAAAGGAATGATGCCACAGCGGGTCCCCACGGCCGAAGAAGTTTTGAACCCAGAAATTGGCCAAGAAAGTCATGGCGTTCGTTTTCTGGAACAAAGACGGTATTCTAGTATCACCGGACAGTATTATGCTAACCTCCTGGACCAGCTGAAGGAGGCAATTAAGACGCAACGCTGTGGAAAATTGAGCAAGGGATCCTTTTTTTGCAGGACAATGCACCCGCACACACGTCCAACGTTGTGGCTGCCAAATTGAACACCATGGGTTTCCAATAGGTCTACCATCCCCCCTACTCACCTGACCCTTCGCACTATTATCTATTCTCGAATTTGAAGAAACACATGAAGGGGCAACATTTTGAGGACATTCCTGACGTCAAAGATGCTGCTGAGAGCTGGTTTGCAGCCCAACCAAAGGACTTTTATTTGAACGGCCTAGAAAAGCTGCAACTACGCTGTACCAAGTGCATCAGTCTCAGGGGGAATATGTGGAATAAATGTGATATTTCATAACTCTGGCTCTCTTCTTTCTGTGCAAAGCCAGGAACTTCTCAGGACTCCTCATATATGGAAATGACTTTCTAATTGCTCTCATTGGGTTTATCTATAGATAGAGGGCGGGGCGATTCCCTCCATATAAACAAGCACTAGCATGTGTCAGTGTAACATTTCCAGGTATATATTACCTCTCAGAGATTGCTGCCCCTGAATAGAGGTGAGCGTAACTGAAAACAATCTGACTTCAAATTCTGAGTCAGAATTTGGATATGTTTTTATAAATGTCAAAATTCCTTAAAGGTATTTTTTTTCAAGTTTAGGAACCTTGGACAACATGGGGTCAGTCTGAATTTTTCTGAGAAAATGGGCAATGCCACAATGGGAAAATTTGTGTAAAACTGGAAATATTTGTTGTGATTTCCCTTTCCCCAGACACAAGTGTACCTGTTAACCAAGTGAAATCAATGCAGTTTTTTACATTTAAACATGTTATATTGTTGCATAAAATTTTCACATTGGGGTTGATATTTAAAAGCAATATAGGTTGCTCACATGACAAAATAAATTATCACCTTGCAAAAAATTATTCACCACGTTTAGTAAACTAAGTGATATATCCCTTGCAAAATGAAAACTCACTTTGCTATATACAGGTCTTGTATTCTTTTAGTAAATCAACCCTAGTGTGATAATTTCATGCAACAATGGTAAAGCATGCCTGAATAAAGTTGATAATAAATATTGTAATTTCACTTAGTTAACATTTACAACTTGTGACTGTTATCACAAGTAAAATCACAGCAATATTTTCTAGTTCTAGAAAGGCATTTTTCCCATTGCTATGTGAACAGCTTATATTCCTTTCAAAAATCAACTTCAATAGGAGAAACTTGGTAAATTTTATTAGCAACAATAGAAAAGAATTGTATATAACTATAAATAATTGTTGTGGTTTCACTTGGTTAACAGGTAAACTGTTCTTGAAAGCATGTTTCCCAAAATGCCTTTTTTTTAAACCCCTATGGTTAGTATGGTTTTGCTCCAAGCACTGTCTATAACAAACAGAATATGGAACTTTAGCTAGCCCTAGAAGGTTGAACAGAAGTTATTATTGCCATAAGCTGGAGCCCTGTACAGAAGACAGAGACAGGCATGCCAACGCAAGACCTGTTATTGGAGAGTTCCGATCCAAGGTTGGAAAAGATCTGCTCACAGAATTGACTTTGATTAGAACTGTCTGACCACCACAGCCCCTGACAATGAATTAACTACATTGAATTATTGCAGCCATCTTTGTTCAGGCATCATCTAGGGTTTCCATTTCTTCTCTTTTATTTTAGATGCAAGCTCTGAGGTGACACAATCATGAAAATCTTTCTGTCTGCAACTTTTTGCTTGTTGAGAAATGATTGACACAGATCAGCCCCTGCTGCAACTTCTCTGACTTGCTACAAAGTTGCAATGTTTCAGTCTGATCACTGAGCAAAGAGAGAGAAAATGCAGATTTTTTTTTTGGTCTATTGTTTTAAATGAATTATTTTTTAACCTAAGTATGAAGCTATAGATGTTTTTAGTGTGATTGTATCAGATCCAAATAATGCATTAATAAAGCAACTCAACAGCTGCAGCATTTGAAGGTTTTTCTTTGCGGTTTATGCCGCAGTCACGACAGGAGCCAAGGATGCAGGGACGTCAGCACGATTGCCTTTTTCAACTGACTGAATACCAGCTGTTATCACAAAAATGATTAAGGAGAACAGAAGCAGGTTGTAGTGGGAATTGAAAAATCTAATTTAATATTGCTAAGTGTGACAGGCAAGACCTCTCCATAATTCATGTCCTGATTTATAATGCCGAAACTTCATTGTGAGGTGCTCGGTGTGCTCAGAAAAGGCAGCATGTACAAATATGTCCGGAATACTGGATGAAGGGAAAATGCCATTTCAAACTACTTTTTTTGTTGCATTGGATTTCAGTCTGGCGGCAATACCAGAATATTTTCCGAGCACATAATGGAGGAGTCCAAGTAATGTCCCATTTGGCACCAAATTGCCTTGCATTGCTTTTCATGCTGCCATATTGGTAAGATTTAAGAGTTAAAATCTTAATTTTATTACATTCTGTGTCTCCAGCTGGAGGGGGGCCACAGAGCACAATAAACATTGGAAGGGGCAGAGTTATGGCTAGGTTTGGTGTTCCTTGTTGGGGAGATTTTCCATCGCTCACTCTTATGTTGGCCATAAAAGAGGTGTGAGGAATAGTTTGTGACCGGACAAAAAACTTTACACTATTCCACATTTTTCACAAACAGTAAAATAACTGTAAAACAAGTTATCACTGATCTATGTAGCTGCAGGCAGTGTGGAGCAATCTATCCTTAAAGATCATAGCAGAAGCGATAAAGGTGTTCAAGTTGTTCTTTAAACAGCTCAGCTCTCCCTTCTCCCTTTATTAGCAGTTAATCAGCAGTTCTACTCATCCTGCTACCTCCCTGCATTAACTCTGGAGCTCAGCTCATCCTGCTCCCTCCCAGCATTGACTCAGCAGCTCAGCTTATCCTGCTGCCTCCCAGCATTGACTCAGCAGCTCAGCTCATCCTGCCCCCTCCCAGCATTGACTCAGCAGCTCAGCACATCCTGCCCCCTCCCAGCATTGACTCAGCAGCTCAGCTCATCCTGCCCCCTCCCAGCATTGACTCAGCAGCTCAGCTCATCCTGCTGCCTCCCAGCATTACCTCTGCAGCTTTGCTCACCTTTTCCCAGCAGTGACTTAGCAGTTCAGCCTCTCCTTTCCCTACGGTGGCTCAGCGGCTCCACCTGCCCCCTCTCAGTAATAAATCGTCAGCTCAGCTCATCCTGACCCCTTTTTCAAACACTGACTCAGCATTTTAGCCCTCGTGCTCCCCTTACCAGCAGTGGCATAGTAGGTGAGTTTACTCTGCTTCGCCTCTCAGCAATGACTCCCAACTCCTTTTACTCCCCTTCCCAGCTTTGACTCAGCAGCTCAGCTCCTTCTCCCCACCTCTAAGCACTTACTCTGCAGCTGAGCTTCCATGCTTCCCCTACTAGCAGTGACTTTGAAATTTAGCTTTCCCCACACCCAAACAACATTGATTCGGTAGGTCAGTTCCCTGGGTTTCCCTTCCTGGTAGCGACTCGGCAACTCTGCTCTTCCTGCTCCCCCTCCCAGAGTTATTCAGCAGCTCAGCTCACCACATTTCCCCTTACAAGCAGCAGCTGAGCTTACCCTGCCCCACCGTATATATTAATCACAGACAAGAAGCTCCATGATGGTGGCCCAGGGTGTGCCAAAGCATACAGGTGACCTCATTATGTAATAAAATCCCCCCAATCTTTTGAGACAAATTTGCACCCCACCATTGGGGGAGCAGTTCTATATTTTAATTTTAATGGCCAATATGGAGATACTTCCCCCAGGGGGTATATTTATGAAGGTCCTTTGGACAACCTGTTCCTACTGGGTGGGGTTTATTTGTGGTGGTACCACCCTCGAACAAACATCAGCCAATAGGAATGCTGTTTGCGGCTCTTGCGGCTCCTGGCCAGTTATCATGTACTAGCATGCAGCAATCAACCGCCCAAATGTGCAGTGAATGGGTGCAGCAAAAGTATACAAGGATTTTTATTGGACTTTGAAGTCTTCAATGTTCACTTCACCTGTGCAGGTAACCAAAGTCAGACAAAGTCCGACACCACAAAAGTGCCCCCCCCAAATCAATCGCCTGATCGGTGAATTTCTGTCCCGCAGTTGTGCAGTGCAAAGGATTTCTTTTTTATTCCCATTATCATCGGAGTAACTGGCTTGTTTCCATGGCAACAATCATTCATTGTCAGAGATGAAATAAGATGACTGGAGTTAAAAAAAATAACGTATTTTTTCTCTTCTAGCTGATAATATTTTATAACTGTTACACCTCTCTGATAATTATCTTGTTTTTATATATTTATTCATCATCTTTCTGACCTTTATGTTAGAGATTATACACAATATTCTGGAGTCAGATCGTGTTTGTATCGCCGGGGAGAGGAAATGGAAGTATCAACAAGGGCCAAAAATATCCTAAAACTGCTAACTGTCCTCTACCCAAACTTCCCCCTCCAACGCTAATTTCCCCACCCACCAGCCCCTAAAACAAGCCAATTCCTCCCCCAACTGCATAAAGCATAATTCTGGGTTATTGTTTTATTTAAAAAGCCCCCCAGGTGCAGAAAAGAAAATCCTAAATGTGGAGCTGCCCCCTGTAATACTTTCATTTCACCAGAAGGTGTCCTCAGTCATCCAGATTGAATGATCCCATTGCCACTGAACCTAAAAGACTGAGGACAGACTGTGAGTACTGGCGTTGTGTCGGCACCCCACACTTACCGGCCTGATTTAATAAAGCTCTCAAAGACTGGAGAAGATAGAGTATCATGGGTGAACCTGAGTGATCCAGCAAACCCGGAATAAATCTGGTTTAGGAGCGAAAACATTTGCCAAATAATATGAAATGATTTTAAGAAATCCATTCCAGGTTTGCTGGATTACCCAGGTTCACCCATGATAGTCTATCATTGCCAATCTTGGAAAATTTTAAAAATACAGAACCACTGTATAAAAATGTGATCTGTGCCTATGTATAAATGAGGATCAGCCATTGGTGGGTGAAGACCATGGAGGAGAATGACCGTGACATCACATTGCTGGTCTGAAGATGCCATAAATGCATAAAATATTGTTGGGGTGACCTTCAAGGGGAAAGGGGGGCAGGAAAGGTGAGGCTGAAGTAGAACTCCAATCTTTAATTTGTGAAGTTCCTTTGCCCTTAAGATTTAACCCCAACCCTCTAAAGTCACCCTAAATATTCCGAACCCTCCAGCTTTGGGACGGTATATTTGTCTTTTTAGCCAAACTTGATTAGTTCGTCCGATTGCCGCCATTCCTGAGTCCTCACCTCTTCCTACCATTGGCCCACACTGAAGGCATGCAGAGCTTTACCGTGAAGTCATACACCTGTAAAAACCCTGGCTGGTCCTGGAGGATAAGAAAAGGTGCCGGAGAAGGAGAGGGAGCTGGGAAGACAAACCAAAGGCACCATCTACCAATGGTGGTCCCCCAATGGTCTCCCAACATACGCTGTCATGTAGTTGGCCATGTCTTCGGCTTCTGGTATCTCTTGGACTGTCCATAGATTGGGTCATTCTGTCATTGTCTATCATTCAGTCCAAGGTTTCTGCCCTAATGACCACTGGGTGACGTCAGCAGTAGATTTAATAATATTAATATTATTATTACACAGCATTTATATAGCGCTATCATATTATGCAGCGCTGTACAAAGTCCATAGTCGTTTTTCTAACTGACCCCCATTTGCAACCCCTATTTATGCTGTACATTAAATAGGGGTTGCAAATGACAAACAGTTACAGACAGTGACACAAGAGAAGGAGAGGACCCTGCCCGAAGAGCTTACAAATCTAGGATATTAGTGTGGTGGTCAGTGGGAAGAATGTCATCCTTACAGATAGCCAAAAACATCATTGGGGTCACTTATACTGACCTGAGAGGTACAAACTGCTCATTGCCCTAGGAACCCCTAGCGCCCCCTGGAGTATCCCTGGCACATCCCACTACTATGGGCTATGCCTACTGTAATGTGACCACATTCACTTTGCTATTGGTTGGAAATACTTTAGGTTGATCTCTTACAATTGTATCTTTTAGAAAAATAATTCATTCACTCCGTATTAATATTAGGGAATCACATTACTTGTGTTTTATACCTTGAGGTAATAATAATGCCGCTCAGCTCACCAGGCACACCAGATTCATCTCAACTAAAAAGTCTCCAAACATGCAAATCTATTCCGGAGATTTCCATATGTTTGCAGAGTTGTTCCTGCACGCAGGTGTTTTTGCTCGATGATCACCCACCTGCTTACCGTATACAGTACCAAGCAGCTGGAGATTATTGCTCATTACAGCATTTAAAGCAGAAAAAAGCCTCAAAACGCCAGCAGCTGCTTGTTACCCGGATTCCCGTGTTTGTCTATATTTGCAGCTCTTCACGAAGGTCAGGTCAATGAAATGATCCATCAGAGAATAATTCACCTATAGCTGCTGAATGCAAATAAAGAAGTTTTACTTTCCAGGTGCAAAATTGGTTCATTTATCAAGATCACAATATAAACTAGAATATGCCATGTACAAATCTTAGTTGTGTTTATTCCCCTCATAAAATGCTATTCTGTTTATTGTGACACAATTCAAAGTAGATGTAAACTCAATTGCTGAAATCCTCACTAATGTAGGGGCAAAAGCCAAAATCAATGTGAATAAATATGCAGCTTTCATTAGAATGATGTGGATCCTGACATTAATGCCCTTGTTTCTGGTATAGAGTGACAACCCTCTGATCCTAACTTCTAATTGTGCTCTTGAGTTGTCACCTTGTCACATGGGTTCTGATGAAGACCACAAATGCTTTCAACACACATTGCAATTATATTATTCACTGTTACAGGAAACTGACCCCGAGGAATAACTTGTATGTCACTGGAGTGTGTGTGTAGACAGAAGTGGTATTAAAGAGGGTGCTGGGCATCGGCAAGACTGAGATATTACAGAATACAGAGTATTTTACTTCATTATTTATTTATAGCAATGACAAACAGTTGTTTTGCAAATGGAATGTAATTCAATTAGATCTCACGCTGCGGATATACAGAATGCACAGAATGTTCATGAAAGGACTTTTTTTCTGGAGGAATGCATGGACACTGCTTAGGTGCAATAAACACCCATAGCTTTCTATGGCATTGACATTTTGGGATGGGTTCCACTTTTAGGACATGTAAGACTGTTATATATTACATTGTATTTATAATATGAGTATTATTAATACAATGTAATTACCATTAATATTATTACCTTACTACGTACCTTATAATACTATAAGTAATATAAGTGATATAAGTATTATAATATTATATTATATTACTACGTACCTCATATTTCTTACTATAAATTGACACAAGGACACAAGTAATTTTACACCTAACATACTGTTTTGCAATGTGGCCTCAGCTGTCACAGCTGTCAATGTGGCCTCAGCTGCCTGGTGGCCTCAGCTGTCATCATGCCTCTCTGTGTAGGGTTTGGGCTACAAACACACGTTTAATCACTGTAGCTGAAACCAATCTTATGTGATCATTTCCAGTCACAAAAGAGTGACAGATGAATGAGCTGTACACATAGTGCCATTCTGTTCTACCGAGAGGGGGATGAACGAGCGAGCCAGCGTCACCCAGCTGTGCTCTCCTCCCGGTGATTCGTCGTCGGTTGCCCATAGATCTGTCAGGATCTCGCTGTGCTCCTGTTACATGTACTTCTGTTTGGAGACCACAAATGATTGTTTCAACACACACTGCAAACACATGGTTCACTGTTGTTGCCATCAGGAAGACCACCGATTGACGGTGATGGATCCATGAACATCAGGGCAGATCCATGAATGACATTGGGCGACCTCTGCACATAGGTCAGATTCTAGCCAGAGCCCGACCATTCTCATTGGTCACAGATGGAAGGTTTGTAAACCAACCTCATGTGACATCGATAACTGACTGTCATAGGGATCACAAGTTTGGAAGCCATATTGATTGGTTTATTAGTTGAGAGCAGAATCTCAGAATTAGGTGATTACATGAATATGAATGATATGAACCGGGAATGCAATGTGAACCTACAAATTATGGCTGCTTTTTAGCCAAGGTTTGGCTTTAGCCTTGTAGTATGCCTTTAATAAACCAACCCCAGAATTGGGAAGCGCAGCAAAATGCCCCAATGACCCGAAAATTAAAGAAAGACGGATTAAAGGTAAAGTTCTCTGCATGAGATACGCAAAGCTTTTATTTTTTCTTAAAACTTTCTTTTTTTTATCCTGCTAATTGTTACAAGTTACATCTGCAGCCTCTGGGAATTAGGTGAAAATTGGAGGACTTCCAAGAAGCGTTTTGGAAAAGTGTCTGAGCTTCATCAATAAATAGAGGCAAACACCTTTAATCTCACGTGTGGTGCAGAATGTGCGGCTCGGCCCAGGTGAGCAGAGCAATAAATGAGCAGGGAGGGGGAAGTTTAGATCAATCACAGATTCACTCAACTTAGCTGCTGCCAGAAGCCGAGGTTTGATCCTTTAAGGTATCGCCATAATTGCGCTAATTAAACTATGGCTTTGGGCACAAGCTGTGCGGAGGCATTGCGGAACATCGGATCCATTTCTGCTTAATTGAGATATATTCTTATTTTTAGATGAGTATTACACTGGATTAGATCTCTATTAAAGTGAAGGTCTTTTTTCACCCAACCTTTCCCTGAATCAAGCAATGGCCATTCATTATTACACTTTGTTACAGAAGAAATCCCTGGTGTCTCTTGGACAATGTCCCAGGGCAGTAAGGAAGAAACTGTAAGGAGGAGAAGGCAGATCTGTGACAGTGACAGGGGAGTTCTCTTCTCCCCTGTCACTATTCCTTGTAGATGGAAAGCTTGCTTCTGTTTGGTCACTGCCAGTAAAGCTGCAAGGTTTCTATCATCTGGTAAGAGAAGCAGGATTTAAATAAAAGGCTATTCACAGTGAAGTAAATTTCCATCCTTGTTCCCCCAATAAAGAAAATAAATTATAAGTCTTTTTTTCCATATATGGACACATTTCCATATTTAGTTTTTTTTTTCCATACATGGTATTATTAAACATGTAATAGCTATTAGCATTTCTTCTGTATAAATAGAAGTTGTTCTGGTTTATTAGTACATTTTTAGTGTCCAGTGTTTATTGCTTTGAGGCTTTTCTATGTTTGAGTTTTGTAAACTATAAAGGTTAAATATTGGTAACATCCAACATTTCTTTTTATTTTACAAAATCATTGTTAAAAAAAAAAATCAACATTTCTTCTGTCCTGCATATGCTAGACCCAATCATACAGATGATAGCTGGGGGTAAGATCAGCATGTTCAGAACAGAAGAAATGTTGACTATGAAAACTAAAATGTTATTAAATAATAAAATTGAAATGCTGTCAAATTATTAATAATTTAAGCTAAACTTAAGCAAACTAGTACATCACTGACCAGTCACTTACCCATGATCATAAGTATATGAAACAGGAACCTCTAACAATTAAGCAAGAGGAGTCCCCTATAATAACTAGGAATACAGAGTCCTATCAATTAGGATACAAGCTTTAGGCTGGAGGTATTGGTGTTCCGGCAAACTCTAGGTAATGCCCACACATAATTCTGAGCTTAGATGATTGAAAGAAATGAAAAATAAATGTTGTTGTTTAAGTGCACATTCAGCAATGTACTCCCCCAGTAGGTGTGTCCATGACGCCCTGGGCTCACAGGAAGCAGAGTAAAGGCTAAACGCTGATCATCCTTAAACCTAGCTGAGGATCAGTGGCTGGCAATGGAGGAAGAAAAAGAACTGGTGGTGAATATTATAACTAAAGATTTTTATTTTTCAATGTTTTGAGTGTAACAAAAATTCCTTTTCCAATAAGAGCATCCTGAAAAAACAAAACAGTATTTTATTATGACCCAACCACAGCCGGGTAAAATAAACTATAAAAAAATCTATTCTCACTGCTAAATGTCACCTGGCTGCTGCAGATTTCCCAAAATTCTATGTTTAGAAATACCGGCTTCCCCTGCTGACAGATTGGTTCCTCCCGCTGACTCATAGGTTACCTTAGGACACTCCAGCAAGTAGGAAGAACCATTGCGGGGTGCGGGGGGGGGGGGGGCACTTTTCAACTTACAGGTAAGGGCCACTTTCTGCAATGGCAATGTCAAAGCAATAACCCCCAGAAAGATGAGTTAGATGTTTTTTTTCATGGGGATGACCATCTTTTCTATGTGAACCTGGGGGTAGTCTTGGGGTCAGTACTAGTGGATTGGATTACCATCCCTCAACAACAACATCGGGGGAACTGGGAAATTACCCTGACAGGGCCTGATGACCTGGAGCCCTCAGATTCTCCAGGAGCTAATCTCATATTTTGCTCGGAGAATAAAAGTCTCTGATTAGCGACTTTTTGAAGAGGATCTACCAAACATTTCTTTTTTATATAAGTGCTTGGTACATGATGGACTATCATAACTTTTCTTGACTGGAGAGGTTAGACTATCATGAGGGAAGCCCTTTTCTTCCAATCAGCTTACAGAGCAGAAAATCCCCGCCCTTTTCTTCCAATCAGCTAACAGAGCAGAATATTCCCTATGAAGCCTAATACCAATTTACAGCCTAATACCAATTTACAGATAAATTCATGCTGCCTTACATTGGTGATTACACCATTTGACTTACAAAAAATGAATTCATAACTTTTGAAGGAAAGGGTTTGTTCTCAGAATACACTTGTATATATTTTGAGTTGTTTTTTAAGTAAATCAACCGTAAAATATGTCACGGAAAGCTTTAATGCCCCTGAGTTCACTTTCAGCTTTACTGCCAATGTAAAATCATAAACAGAGAAACAGACTCAGCAACATCTGGAAGGTGATAAAAATATTTTGTGTGCTTTATGTCATCGGCAAGTGGCATTTACTGGCTCACGCCGTCCGCGCTCTTTATTACTCGCTGAAAGACGAAAAGCCATTAAAACGCCATTACAAGACGGATTCTAAATAAGTCATTTAAGGCTATAACAAGGGGATTAGTCATCCCTCACTTCATCTCAGTCTTTCCCACCATCACTCGCTCTCATTAAGCCAAATCCATTAATGAAATTGTGCTTTATCCTTAAACACAGGTAGGCTTGATTCACCTTTTGCATATTGGGTTGCGGTGAAAGTGACTGAAGTAAAAGGTTTTGTATTATTTTTGTATTATTCACCTGCTGGTAATGTCAGGTGAACAACAAATAACTGAAACGCATGGAAGAGGAATGTCTTACGCAGTCAAGTTATCCAGGCAACCCAACAAGGTTGGGGATTTTACTTTTATCTGCTGCATATAAGCAACTGGGGATGAGCGAGAATGCCTCTGCCATTCTTGAG
This sequence comes from Pyxicephalus adspersus, assembly GCF_032062135.1. NCBI lineage: Eukaryota > Metazoa > Chordata > Amphibia > Anura > Pyxicephalidae > Pyxicephalus > Pyxicephalus adspersus. Next base: position 47,580,090 of record NC_092869.1, on the reverse strand, counting down.
ATAATTTCCTCGACGCTCCGATGGATTCGCAAATTTTCAGCGAAATTCCACGAAACCATCGGAAATCACTATAGGAGGAGTCTCACAGCTGCATTAAAAAAAAACAGCTGTGGGAATCCTGTCAGTGAGCGATCCCCGGGTTCTACAGGTCAGAAGGAGGGCAAGCCGTCATTCTGACCTGTAGTGCCTGGGGATCTCTCACTGAGAGGAGGATTCTCACGGCTCCGTTCATAAATGCATCCGCGATACTTCTCCTCTGAGAGTGAGTCATGCGGCTTGCGTTTCTGAATGAGCGCGGCTGTGGGAAAAATCAGAGGATTTTTCCCACGCTGCATTCATTGATGAGCAGCCAGCCGTGAGATTCACACTGTGTTCCTGGATAGAGAAACTCAATCCAGGAACACATAGTACAGTCCATAGAACACATAGTACTGACAGCTCCGCTCCCCTGATTGGTCTTGCAGGTCCCAAAAATTTGGTCCCTCCAGCCGAATTTACAAAGGCCATTCTCGCCTACATGTTTGTAAAGCGAGAATGGCCCAAATTGCTGCAAAACTGAATTTAATAAATTTGATCACTCATCCCTATAAGCAACACAGCTTGGTCAGTGATACACCCCCAGAATGCTGATTGGATGATGAAGGAACATCTTCACACTGAAGAGGTCACCACTCTATTCTTTACATCATGACAATGATCTGCTGTACAGAAGAGCCCCATATGCTCACAGTGATACCCCTTCTTCTCTTATAACTGGTGTGCATTTTTATGCATTTAATTCCACATGATTAAGCTGAAAGCAGAACTAAACATAAAAAACTGCGACCATGCAGCTATTTTATTGCAGAAGGCACAGACAATATCCCTGATGCCATCTTCAGCTGGTTCCAGATCTCCAGCCATGGCTGTAATTTGTTCTGCATGTTCAGTTTCTGATGTTTTTTTCCTTACTACATCCATTGACTTTGAAAAGAAAAAATTCCCCAGGTGGCAAATCCGGTGAATATGGAGGATGTTCCAGCGTAGTAATGTGTTTGTCGGTCACAGAAAGTGCTGTGTGAGAAGGAGCATTGTCCTGATGAAGAATGAAACCATTTCCCACATTTCTGCCGTCTTTTCCTGACTCTTTCTCTCAGCTTTGTCTTCCTTATAATAATGTTGGGTCACTGTTGTGTCTTCTGGAACCCATTCTGCCAAAATGATGCCTTCATGTCACAAAACACGATGACATGGCTGTGAATTTGGACTTTTTTGGTTCTTGGTGATGAAGGTGTTTCCAGTGTCTGTGGTTTGGTTTCAGGATCATACTGGAAGATCCGGGTTTCAGCACCAAGTGATGACTTTATGGAAAAGGTTCGGCTCCGACTCAAGTTGCTGCGAAATGTCAGCACAAATTTCCTTGCGGCTCTCTATTTGCTCTGGTGTGAAATTTCACTAAAAATATCAAATTGACAACTTTTATATTTCTCATGATTTCAGCACATGAGGGGAAACACAACGACATTAAACGGTGACGGACAAGAAACTAAACACAGAGAGTGCCGGGGTTTTTCCTGAATGTTAGGAGAAGTTTACACATTTATGGCAAGAGATCAGAATCATCTCACTGCTTTCTGATGGAAACACTTCTTCATTCATTATTTCATAGACAGACCTCGTATTCCATACTTTCTTCATATTTTCTAGCCATTGACTTTAAGATTTTTTTCTCCTGTTTTTTGTTTTTTGTAATTGTTACTCTCATATTAGGAAATTTTTAAAAATCAAAATACTTGGAAAGTCACAGTCTATCCAGACTACTTGGATCCACTTGGATTTGCCTTCTGTTTATAAATGGGCCCCGGTCTGTGCATCCCTGTCTTTGTAACACATCAGATTTGCTAATGACATATTATGGATCACAAATGCTCTGGATTGTCGGTATAAATTATTGTTTGCTCTTTTTTGTCTCATTTTACCTTCATTGCCTCTCCAGAGATTTCAGAACAAGGGATAATGATCAGTTTCCCAGCAATGGATTGTCCTGTCCGTTGGACATTTACTCTCCAGGACAAAGTTACAGCCTTCACAGCAGACAGAAAGCAAGAACATTCGCACACATCTGTAATCAAAAATGTGTTTTTAAACTGCTTGCACAATTCATTTGTTTTATGGTTCCAATAGGCTTATTAATGCACCAGAACAACTCCCACCAATGCAGTGCACCATGATGCAGAGTAGTGCATTTCCATGCCTTGCACCATGTTGCAACCCAGGCCCATTAGAGTTGTGTATTAGACCATTGGATATAAATGACATGGCGCCTTCCTTGCCACAATTTATATTCAGCCAGCTCAGCATATCATTGTTTCTGTTACCAGTTTTCCTTTTTGTGTGTTCTTAGCTCATCTTTTACTATGGAAATTTCTAGACACAAAATACAGTTAGCTGCTTTTTTTTTCACTGAAATTCCTTCTCCCTGTCTGAATGCATTTTGGGATCTCCATGCAATTTAGCTGTTTTGCTGGGAGTAAATGATATTGCAGAAGGTCAGCAGTTCAAATAGATTGCTTTCCTCCTCTTGTAATGTCAATTAAGCCGCCTGTTAGGAACCATCACTTGTACTCTTATTTAAATCAATATCTCATACACTTTGGTTTAGGCAGATGCTCCTGGATAAAAAAAGCTAAATTGGATGTTATACACCAGATATGTGTGCATACAAATGTCCTCATAGACAACAAATTAGAGACAATGGTTAGTATAGCAATTGCAATTATTTTTTTAATCAACACAGAATGGTATGATGAATTTTTATCAGATGCAAAAAAAATGTAACAGATAAACTAATAAATAAAGTCAGACAAAATAAATAATTAGTAATATTAATTCTTTTAAATTACTGTTTATATATATATATAAGGGAATATAAAGGAAGTCATTGACATAACAAAGTGAATAATCCCTTTGCAGGGAATATAAATCACTTTGCTAAATAAGTGAGATCAGTCTCTGCAGATTTCAGCCATACATTTATGTGCAGGGTAAACAAAAAATAATGTTTTTTAGATTTCTTTTCAGCTTGTTCACTAAGTGAATTATACTTTGTACAATGATATTTTTCTTTGGTAAGTGGACGGCTGAAATTTCTATAGTAAATTAGCTCCAAAGCGTTGGTTGAATTTCCGTGTTTGGCTTGCACTGTTCCAATTCCACTGAAGTCAATGGCAGAGGCAAATTCAACCAACATTAGAGAGCCAAGGAATCAGTGAATCCTGACATGCTGAGTCTTGCAGTATAGAGTTTTTTTTTAAACCTCTCATTGGGCCTGATCTAATAAAGATCTCTATTTGTAGAAGATAAACTATCATGGGAGAGCCTGGGTGATTCAGTAAACCTGGAGCTAATTTGTTAAAAACCATTTGCCATTAGATGGCAAATGTATTCTATCCTAAACCAGATCCATTTCAGGTTTGCTGATACACCCAGGTTCTCCCATGAAAGCCTATATCAAATCTGGAATGAATCCAGTCTGGACTGAAGGCATTTGATAGCAAATGATTTTTAAGAAATTCATTTTAGGTTTGCTGGTTTACCCAGGTTCACCCATGATAGTCTATCTTCTCCAGTCTTGGGGAGCTTTAATAAATCCGGCTTATTATGTAGGCATGGTCCACTGTTGTCACATCAAAAAGCTTACCCTGATAACTGACATGCAGTTGTCTCTGGAATGAGTACATAAAGCAGGACATAATTTAGGAAGCTTCAAGTGTGTGTTATTATTCCGGAACCTCTAAATTTCAGTGTGCCTTTGTCCAGGCATAATTGTGTATTAATGTGTCAGTGTTCTGAAACCCTCAAGTGTCAATGTTTCAATGCCCTAGGACCCCTAAGTGCCAGTATGCCATTGTTCTTGGTGCCCCAAGTGTCAATGTTTCATCGTTGTGGGACCCCCTATGTATCATTATGTCATTGTTTTTGGACCCCGAGTACCATTGTGCCATTGTTGTTTGACTCTCAAGTATCAGTGTGTCATTGTTCTGAGCCCTGAAGTACCAGTCTTTCATATTTTTGGGTCCATGGAAATGTCAATGTGTCATTGTTCTGGGCCCTCCAAGTGCCGATGTATCATACTTCTTGGACGACTCCATATTGTTGGAATGCCATTGTTCTGTGACTCTCTATCCCCCAAGGTTACTGTGTATTTCCTCTGCAATCTATGGGTGTCAGTGTAAGATTTTTCTGAATTCGAAGTATATTGAAAGCAGTGCCAGTGTGTCAGTAATATATAACCCCCCCAGTGCCAGTGTGTCAGTAATATAGGACCCCCAGTGCCAGTGAGTCAGTTTTATAAACCCCCAGTGCCAGTGAGTCAGTTTAATAAACCCCAAGTGCCAGTGAGTCAATATTATTGGACCCCCAGCGCCATTTAGTCAGTATTTTAAACCCCCAGTGCCAGTGATTCAGTATTATAGGACCCCCAGTGCCCGTTAGTCAGTATTATAAACCCCCAGTGCCAGTGAGTCAGTATTATAAACCCCCAGTGTCAGTGAGTCAGTATTATAGGACCCCCAGTGTCAGTGAGTCACTATTATAGGACCCCCAGTGCCAGTGAGTCAGTATTATAAACCCCCAGTGTCAGTGAGTCACTATTATAGGACCCCCAGTACCAGTGAGTCAGTAATACAGGACCCCCAGTGCCAGTAAGTCAGTATTACAGGACCCCCAGTGCCAGTGAGTCAGTATTGGAGGACCCCCAGTGCCAGTGAGTCAGTATTACAGGACCCCCAGTGCCAGTGAGTCAGTATTACAGGACCCCCAGTGCCAGTGAGTCAGTATTACAGGACCCCCAGTGCCAGTGAGTCCGTATTATAAAACTCCTTGTGCCCGTATGCCATTGTTCTAGGACTGTTTGGAGTACCGTGTTCTCCTATTGGGGAAACCCTAAAATTGTGCATGCTTCTTTGCAGACCCACATGGTTGGGTGTCTCAGGAACCCCCAATAAATTCTATTCTATATATTAATGTATGACCTGCACTGATCAGAAATCCCCCGAGGAAATCATCTTGTGTACCTTTATTCCTGACATAAAAGCAACACCATACTGAATTTCAAGTCACCTTTAATTTGGCTGTAATTGACATGGAGATGTCACCTTTCTTCATGATTACTGCTTGCTTGGCTCTTGATAACATTCATTAAAGTTAATAATTAAATTGCCATCCAACAAAACACCAGCTCCTTGCAGCCCTCTATTGTGACCAACTTTTAGTTTCTTTACAACACAAACCAAGCTTCCAAATTTTAGCCGCATGTTCCCATCGCAAGCGTAACTTTTGAAGGGCACCTACATCAAGAACATGCCAGGTAATTGGCAGAAAACAGCCATTAGAGGCTGACACAAGGCTCTCCGTCCCCTGGGTAAAATTACATATCCGACTGAGACTGTACAAAACTCTGAGATTAAAAGTGTCTAAAAATCTGCGGAAAGGGCAAGCAAATACAGATAACCATCTTGGCCAGCTGTTCCCCTCTGAGAAAATGCACCTAATCACTACGCACACGTTACCGAGTGGACATGAAAGGTTAAGAGGAACTAAATCACAATCCAGGTGACAAATTATGAATCTAATAAACGAAAAGGTAACATAAAAGGCTATATTTTAGCTCAAGATTATGGCTTGTTTGAAGTTATGGAGCCAAACTGGGAAGACTAGTTGTTTTATATTGATTCACAAGTTGGAAAAAATGTAGCACTGGAGACCATTTCTAATATGGCTGGGGGACATTTGGTGCTTTAATTTGATCATTTGTTAAGAGCTGCAGTTTGGGATGGATTTTATATTGCTACGATGCGTCAAGTGGAACATTGTGTGTTATATATTAAATATAGATGGAATGTAAACACACATCCCGACACTCTGCATGGAACATAATCATTCATCATCTCATGGTGCCCTTGAGAGGCAAAATGAACTGATTGTTGTCAAAAACTCCCCAAAACGGTAAGATAAATGGAATTTAGGCACCTGTATTCAGATTCTCAGGCACCAGAAGAGGCCTGGAACCCGGAGAGAACTCTAACATGCAAACGTTGACATTTTGCAGAAAAGTCATAGGCTAGACCGCCCTATCTCTTGCTCTGCTATATAGGTTCTTCGAACTGAAGGACTCATTTTCCACTATAGAGTTGCTGGAGATATAATGTATGCATTTAGCCAGCCCTCTACTCACAATTTGCAATGAAAAAAATCATGAATTACCACATATCGCACTATTTAAGGATAGCTGGTGGGCTGTCGTAGGGTGAAGGACAGTACAAGACTATGAAAGTATCTGGACCTAAGGAGCAATGAGGAAGAATATCCATTGCTAAGTGTCCTTGGATGTCAATTGCCATGACTTTAAGTGTTGTTTTTTAGGCTAGAGGTGGGGGACTGTTGCTGCTTGAGCACTGGCAGGGGTTGGTCTGAACATCTCCTCTTTTCTATATTTCTTTTGGTTTTTAAGGCTAGAGGCGGTGGTGATGGTGGTGGGAAGTGTTGGTCTACACCTGCTTGAGCATTGGCAAGGATTGGTTGGAATACTTCTTCTTTTCTTTATTTCCCATTTGTTTTTGAGGCTGGAAGTGGCCTGCTGCTTGGCCATTAGCAAGGATTGGTTGTAACTTCTCCTCCTTTCTCTATTCCCATTTGCATCTAGGCAAGGAACTTGTGGTCCTGGTTGCACTGAGCGGAAACATTTGGCCTCTAGCTTCTAGAAACTCCTATCTCCCCTCCCATTGTGTGTTAAGTACCATAACTCCTAGATTGTAAGCTCTTTGGGGCAGGGTCCTCTCCCCCTCCTGTATCACTATCTGTCATTTGAAAGCCCTATGTACAGTTCTGTGTAATATGTTGGCGCTATAACAATCCAGTTTATTAGTTATAATAATAATAATAATATCTGGTGAATTTTGGCCAGAACAGCCAATAGTATTGTCCCCAATGAATCTGAGTTGACAAGGCTGGGCAATAAGCCCATCAGTAACCTAGGCTAGCTAAGGCCATACAGAAGTAAATTCAAGTCATGGTGGTGGCCTGGCCAGGAGTACAGGAAAGAATACGGGGACATATGAGGCAATGAAGGACCCACAGATACAAGGAAGTAAAGGCTGCATAACAAACTCTAAAGAAGTTTCCAGCATTCTCTAATGAAAAAAAATCATCACAATCCAGGTCAGAGACCAGTCCACACAAATCTGTCTGCTTACCTCTATACATATATGTATGAGGACAATCTGTTGCTTCTTGTGTATTCAATTTTAGATGTGCAGCTTCGGGGGATTCTGATGGGGCTTTCGCTGCGGAGTTCAAGCAGATTGGTTTCAATACAAGCTTGACCCCAGCTTGGCGGTTCTGACCTCCTCTCTCTTTAATCACAAGCTCACAGACAGCACGCTTCCTCACCACTCAAGAGCAAAGTGCTCAGAATAATGAAGACACCTCGGCAGTCTGAATGTCAAATTGGAGAATGAGAAGTTTGTTTTGGCAGGGTGATGTGTCAATAGAGGCCCCTTTATAGGAAAATAAATGTGTGCGCTAATCAATTTAAAGTGTTTAAACTCAAGAACAAACAGCTTGCTGTTTCTTAGAAATGGTGGCTGCATAGATTTTCCTTTCCAGTTTTTTTTAAAACTATATATTCACCTGGTAATAGCACGTCTTGTGTTAGCGGTAGTAACAACATTCCATCCTAGAACAGACAGTATATTAATGCTACGGAACATCTTTACCTCCCCTAATCACCATTGCATGGTGGTGGTGTGGAGAAGATGATGTTCTGTTGACCACATGGAATTGGAAACAATGCCCCACAAACAGGTATTGGCTTACAGGATTTCTGCCGGGGCCAAGAGAAATTTTTTGCATTTATCAAGCAAACCAAAATGGAGAAAATATTAGGACTTTGCAAATCCCGCATAAGCCAAGAATCTGGATAACTTACCTTTGCTCCATGAACGGCATGTGACCCATCAGTTCAGATCTTTGCCATCTGGGATTTTACATGACTCTCCCTAAGGTAGCGGTAGGTGGTGATCACAAAAGAGAAATAGTTTCCATGGGCTGAAGGAGCTTCTGATACATCTGGAAGTGTCCGATGTTCCGCTGAACAGGTTGCTCGGAATGGTGGCACTTATTGATTCAAGGAAGCAAAATGTGGATATTCTTTGTTACCTATACAGATTCTTGTACTTTTTTTCATTTCAAGTGGAACTAAACCCCAAAAAATAAAATGTCAGCAGGAGGAATTTGGCCAAATGGACATGCAAGGTCTTTTTCCTGGCTCTTGGTGACTGCATTTATTTATTTTCTGGCTACATTGCACAGCATCATCACAGTAGACCCATACGTTGGCATGTAACTTCTGCACATGCAGACTGTGGCTGTCCAATGGCTGGGAAGGAATACCAGGAACCTGGAGGTGTGCAGCGGTGACAGGTTTATTGGTGTAGGATGCCTACAAAAAGGTACATTTGTGCCATAATTGCCAAGTATGCTGTACATATTGCCAATTATTGCAAAGCTCATCCATACCAATGAGTATTTAAATCTTCTTTAAGTGCATCGAAAATATGGATGAAGGTAAATAGCCTGAAATGCAGGAAGGAGACCCATCCACACGTGAGAAGCCCTGTGAAGTGAAATGTGGCTGCTGGGCAATAATAAATAAAGTCCAACCATTTCCCAGAAAATGTTTTTTAAAAACTCACTGTAAATTGGATCTGGCATCAGATTTATGTCTTAGTGTTTAGTGCATTAAGGTAAGGGTAAGGAATTAAAGAACAGATGGCAGAGACATTTTTGCCAGTTCAGAGGTGCCACAGTCATGCCACAAATTCTAATTATTGTCTGTGTTCAAAAATGTCATTGATCATTGATTATCTCATGACATAGATAAGTTCCAGATGCAGCCTTTCACCTTGCCACCAAGTTACAGTCTGGGGAAGATATAGACTGAGGACATTCTTCCTTCTGCCTGTAGCAGACTGATGGCATCATCTTAACCTGGCCAAAGTCACTGCAGAAAAAAAAAGCTTTTGTATTACCACGTCAGTAATTTATTTGTGGAAACTTAAAAAAAAACTGAAAGGTCCTCTTTAAAATGCAAATAAATACAACTGTGGCTGAAGTACAAAATCACTTTCACTGAAATAAAATTACAGTCACTTGCTTGATAATTCAGCACTGTGAAATTTGAAGACCATTAAAAATGGAATTTACTTTGTAGAATGTGATCCATGCTTCTGTGACTTACAAAGAACTTTTTGAATCTCTGAAGTAGATTACCAGTGAAAGTGAACTTGGCTCTCATTTATTTGGGCAAAGAAAGTTCAATTTACTTGGCAAAACATTGCTCCGCATACGACAGACGTACGCTATAAATTGGGTTCTCACCTGTTGTGTCTCCGAAGCCGGCCATAAGTAAATCTTACGAAATACGAGGCTGGTTTGAAATGAATCTGCAAAACTTCAATCCAAAGTTATCACGGATGAATAAGTTAGCGAGAAGGAAGAAAGTCTATAGAAGGCGCCTATGATGGATGTAAATTATTGCAGATGGTATCTCGGTCCCCTGAGACAGTCACTGTATGCATCAAGGAACTTTCATTTCTTTTTCTCTGTCTGAAGTTATAAAGAAAAGGCAGATGTGTCTGATGAATGTAATAAATCAAAAACGGGAGAGAATCAATATTGTAGATTGTGGCGGCGACGCTCAAGTGATGCTGATTACTTTGCTAAAAGATTAGTGCGGCGCAGTGGATTTAATTGTAGGACGGCTTTTGTGATTCTGGTTTCCATTGTGCCGAAAGTATGATGGACCACGTTTTGCTAATATCATAAATACATTATATGGAGCAGTTTAAAGGGCCAGGTAGGGTGGACTTAACCTGTTCCAAGACAGAAAACACAGTCCTAAAATTATTTAGACGTGTGCAAATACACAATATTATTTTATATCTATGGACACCTGACCGACACACCAATGGGCTTGTTTGACCTCTCCATACAAAACTACGAGTATATGGAGATGGAGGCCCATTGTGGCAATACCAGTGTCCAACCTTCGAGCAAGGCTCTCAATATTTTGGAGGTGCCTGTGGGATTTTGTGCCCATTTTTGGGGTCCAGTACTGATGTTGGATGAGAAGACCTGGCTCAAAATTGGCATTTCAGTTAATCCAATATGGAGGAAAAGGCTCACGTCTTTATGAAGCTAGAGTTATGCATAGGGACATGATTCCATTTTAAAGACATGGGCAATCAATATGGAATTGCCCCCTCTATAACATTCTATAGCATTCTGAAAAGGCTTTTCAAAAGATTAAGGGTCTGCAAATTTTTGTCGATCTGTGAGATCAATGACTGATGTTGGATGAGAAGACCTGGCTAACAATTGACCCAATTCATCCCTAAAAAATTTTTGTAAGGTTGAGGTCAGGGCTCTGTGCAGGACACTTAACATACCAAACTGGTGCCCCTATGTCTTTATGGAGCTGGCTTTGTACCCCAGGGCACAGACATGGGGGAACACCAAACACCAAAGTGTGACCCCAAGGCTGGAAAAGCACAATTGTCTACAATGTCTTTCTATAATATAATATTAACCCTAGTGATACCCATCAATGAACTCCATCATTTGGAGAAGGGTCCATTTTCTTCTGGGTATAGTTTTTATAGTACGGGGTAATGGTGCCGATAGATGTATGTGTGTCATCCATGCCTCGGGAATATGATTTTAAAAAAGGCCTCTGAGGTTCATCAGAAGCTTGTGAGTGATAAACAACCAAAAAGTCCCCCAACACAAACCTTCATGGCGGGGCCACCATGTACTGTATAATAAAATGCAAGTATGTTTATAGTAAAAAAAGTAAACTTTTATATTTTTCATATAACAGACTGAAAGGAATTTGGTAATTTTTGCACTAATCAGGACCAGGATAAGTTCTGATAAATCTACCATAGTGTGCAGTTAAATTGGGTGCACCAAGCTACCTTAGCTCAGTGCCCAGTATGGTCTAACACAACCTTTCTAAAACTTTGAACGTGGGGGTGGCTTGAACCCTTGAAATAAGTTTCAGGTCTTTAGGGAACCCCTTCTATAAATTCTATATCCACAGATCACAGTAAATTAGTGTGGTGGTCAGTGGGATGAATTCCTCTTACATTGTTGGCCAATGGGAAGAATGTTATCATTATAGATAACCAAAAATACCATTGGTGTCACTTAAACTGACCTGAAAGGCACAAACTGCTCATTGCTCCCAGCAACCCCTGGAGGAACCCTGCTTGGGAAATACTGATCCAACCCATTGATAACCCATCCTCACCAGACCTTTAATCTGCTCCATTCTCACTGATTCACTTCACTTGGAGAAGTGCACAAATAAGTGCTGAGGTCGGCACAGTCAGAAACCTCTTTAATTAAAACCCATTTGAAGTTTTCAAGGCTTTAGAAGTCCTTTTTTTCATTTAAATGTCAGAATCAGCAATCAGACCTTAGGGCTGTGCACACTATATTTTTTCTCCATAATGATGTGTCACAATGACTTTTTTTTACCAATTCAGCACCATCCTTATAAACCCTCTTCCTTACCAGACTAGTATTATTTCCTTTCAGGACAAAAAAAGGATTTTTTTGATATTCTTTCATAATCCAGCAGCTGCAGGTTTTGGTATTTTAAGCAAAATGGTTTAAAAATTAAAAAGAAAAATATATTTTCTGTAACTTTTAACTTAGGGATATAAATGTATTACATGCCAGGACTATATGTAGTATATGTGTTCTATACACTCCTATAAACATTACATTCAGAATATACGCACAGGGGTTTTGGCTAGGTATCAATAAGATATATTTACAAATCAAGAATAATACAAATCCACATTACAGATTGAAATATACAGAAATGTTTCCCGTGCCTATTTAACACGACATGAGATCGGGGTGATAAGTCAAATCAAGAATAATACAAATCCACATTACAGATTGAAATATACAGAAATGTTTCCCGTGCCTATTTAACACGACATGAGATCGGGGTGATAAGTCCAGAAAAATAAAGCTGACCATAGACCGTTAAAGTAAAAAAAACAAGTGTGAAACGTCTCATAACCCAACGCGTTTCGCCTTATGGCTTCCTCAGAGGTATATATAGACGTGAGTAAACTGATGGAAGAAACTTTATATATATATATATATATATATATATATATATATATATATTGTTTTTATATATTAACTCCCTTAGGTGTGGCTGCAACACCCTGCACACACAGTATGTCCTCAGTCCTTTGGGTTGAATAACAAGACGTAATTTATCAAAGAAGCATAATGACATCTTGTGGTAGGAAACAGGTACTGCAGGGGACAGCATCAGGTAGAGATGGCAAGTTCTGCAGGCAGATCTTTTTTTTGAGGGGGTTAAACTTTTAGATATCACTTTTGAAAGGACTGACCTTTTAACAAATAGGATTTTTTTCCAATCAGTTGCTCAGGGTCAGCACGCATTATTATTATTACACAGTATTTATATAGCACCATCATATTACACAGCGCTGTACAAAGTCCATAGTCGTGTCACTAACTGTCCCCCAAAGGAGCTCACAATCTAATGTCCCTACCATAGTCATATGTCATTATTGTAGTCTAAGGTAAATTTAGGGGGAAGCCAATTAACCTCACTGCATGTTTTTGGGATGAGGGAGGAAACCCCACACATCCATGGGCAGAGCCTGCAAACTCCATGCAGATAGTGCCCTGGCTGGGATTTGAACCTGGGACCTAGCGCTGCAAAGACCGGAGTGCCAACCCCTGAGCCACACATCACCACTGCTAATGTTTCTAAGGTTAAAATATCATCAGTTCCATGAATGGGCCCAGTAGGAGATAACGGACACATTAAAAAAAAAGATAACCATATTACAGTGATCAAACAAGATGCTACATGCAAAATAAAATCTCATCCATGACCGCCAGGAGTATTGTGATGCGGTCATAACGCGTTTATATCGTTATCTGGTAAGCTGTCAAGTAATGGCAGATTTGGCGGTTTTTCTCCCAATAAAAATTTATAGCATGTTATATTATGCAAATACAATAAATAAATAATAAAAGGAAACTAGTTTGTTAACCGGTAAATTCATCAGCGGTGCCTGGCGGCAATTATAAGTCACCTGCGTCGGGCCGGCTCGGCGAAGTGTTAAAAATATATTTATGTATATTGCGGTGGAAATAGGATTTTGAAATGTAACGCTAATCTCGAGAGGGATGTAAGTGTTTCAGGAGCTGTAAATCAAACTGGCTGTACATAGTGATGAGATCAATTTTGTTAGAGTTATTTTTTCCTTCACGGTTGGAACAGACAGATCCATGCAGGAAAAAATAATAATAATGATAAAAAAAATACAGAGCGTAGAATCCGGTGTAATACGGAGGTGCTGCAAAAAGTTGGCTTCACTCAAAGAGCCACCAGACTATTTATTTCAAAAACCTTCCCAATATATTCTAGTTTTTGGGTATTTTCTGCCTATTATTCCCCTCTAAAATGTTCTCATGTGTAAACATTCCAAAGCCATGTGGCTTCCACTGGGCTCCGCCATCTTGGATATGATATCAGCAGTCCCAGCAGACTCTATAGTGGCCTTTCTGGACTTTTATAACATGGGGGAACGCCTAAAATGACTTACAAGGGAGCCACTTCTGTAATTATTATATCCACAGATCACAGTATATTAGTGTGGTGGTTAGTGGGAAGAATTCCTCTTACATTGATGGCCAGTGGGAAGAATGTCACCCTTTCAGATAGCCAAAAGGATCGTTGGGGTCACTTATACTGACCTGAGAGGTGCAAACTGCTCATTGCCCCAGGAACCTCTACTGCCCCCTGGAGGAACCCTGACTAAGAAACCATTCCTGGTTATGTAGGGGAGTGAGGGGAAGGGTAAAAGAGCTGAGACAGAAATTATGCACCACCTGAAAAACGAGGGGGCTATGATGTTCAACAAACTAGAGGGCTGTGCTAGTGCATTGACCATTCCTGTGATCAGATTTCTAATAAATTCAATAGTGCATTGCAAAGGAATAAAAAAACAAAAATATTCATGGAAAGCAAATATGCTGCACCAAAATATTGGATTTTTTGCACCCTTAACTTTGGGTTGATGACACGGATCCTTTTAAGTTGACCTGTACTCCATCATTATAAGCTATGGTTTACATGTTTTTTTTTACCAGTTATTCACTTGCTTTCCTTGTTCTGTATTGCGTCTCTGTGTGGTGACAACTATTTTGGTGGAGGCATGGCTTTGCTTCCTCATGCAGAGCTGCACCCATGAATACAGAGATCTGATGACTGGTGGTGGGGGATGCACAAGTCTAATGGATGAATGAAGCAGAAGCAGGGAGATCCTTGGTCCTCAGGAGCAGCTTACCCTCCAGCAAGGAGAACAATGGCACCACCAAATCTCATTGCAAATGTGCTGTGCCCATCAATCAAAGGCAGCTGATATACAGCTAATTTTCAGAAATAATTCATTACAAAAGCTCTATCTTTCAAAAACTGGCTTTAACAAAATTGGCATTTCCAGATGTTTTCTAATCAAACAGAAAATCTTTATTCTGAAGGTTTTGGATTAATTAAAAAATGAACTTTTAAAAAACCTTACAATCCTAAACTTAAAAATATATAATTTACCCATTTCTTTATTCTGAGACGTTGCCTAGGCTGAGATGATGTCATTAGTCTGTTGCATACAGGAGGAAACATTTTCTCTTTTTTTTTCCCCCCGGTAATCAGAATGCAACGTTGTAACTTTGTAGCACACGGGTAAAGGCTGCATGTGATCTGTGCCGGATATGGTACCAGTATTTGCACGATTAGGCCAATTCTAAGTCCAGGAAGTGGATGATGGTGCCTAATCCAACATGGCGCCATCCTTCTGTAGGGAACAGACATTGCGCGGGGGAGTCATGTGATCTTCATGATATGTTATATTTGATTCTAGGTCCACATTAATGGGGATATTTCAAGCACATGCAAAAAATGCAATTTGTTCTTCATGTACATCTGCCGAACAATAGCTAAAGTTATTTTTAAACTCTGCTGTGTTTGCTAACCTCTAATCCTTCCTATATTAAACTTTCATCAATTCTTGGCAAGAATGTCCATCCTGGCTTCCGAAATGAGAGGAATCAGATGATTGACAGGTGTTGTTCAATGCAATTACTCCTCTGCATTCCGCTTGTGCTGACACTGATCTCCGGGACCTTACAGGGAACACTGCACAGCTTCCATCAATGCCTTTTCCCACAGGACCGTATCTAATATCCCTGGCACTGTTCTAGAAGTCTGTGCACACAGAAGGGCCAATTCCGGGGAAGATAATTAACCCCCAGTGTGTTGGATTGTGTGATGAAACCTTTATAAACTTAGACAAAACACACAAACTTCATGGTGAGAACTGAATCTAGTACTTTCCACAGGTGCATGGGAAGTGCTAACAATTGGTAGATCTGGTAGTGTCATATTGCATGCCAAGCCATAGACACAACTGAACAAACCTGAAGAAACCGGATGACCGTATTTATAACAGGCGTGTATATCCATCCAAAAAAAAGGGGCGACTGAGGAGGAAAGGAAATCAGAGTATGAAGAGGGACAGTCCTTGCAAATTGTGGACAGCTGGAAGGTATGGAGATGGAGAAGTCCCTCCAAATAAAAAAAAATTGGGAAGTATGAAGAGGGAGAGTCACTTCAAATCAGGGACAATAGGGGGTATGAAAAGTAACAGTCCATCCAAATAATTGACAATTAGAAGGCATGTCTCCGACCCCCAGGTCTCAATGCCATGTTTGTCTATTGTTACTCCCCAATGTCCTTGCATTAAAATACCAACGATCTGAGAGAATCTGGGACGTGCCATCGGCCACATTGCCTAGGCAATGATTGTCACATTGAAAATAACAGTGACGGTATTCACCATCTATTGGGTCAAACATTGAATGTGTAGCCCTCCCCGAGAAGGCTGAAAGTCCCCCGGGACCAGAAGACATCTGTTTTCATGATTACAAACATTGATTTTCCGAAAGGACATTTACTGATATGCAAATCCTGACCGCTGAAATTGCAGTTCTTATTGGAGGTGTTAAAATGTCAATTTCTTTATTTAAAAAGCTGGGGCAAGTTAGCGAGCCGGTCAATACAGAAGCTTTGTTTTCTTTCTGACTGTCGTCGTGTCAATTAGAAGGGTCGAGCTATTGTTCCAATGATCGATAAAAGTGTATAGAATGTCCGACCTTCGAGGTCATGTAGTTCAGTGTTTTCAATGCAAGTCAATGCTGGACGGTGACACAAAAGGTTGCTGAGCTTAAAAATAACTGGTCATGGACCTAATTCAGGGGGGCATCCGGAAAATATATTCGTACAGGCTATGTTCAATGAAAGTTTTTTGAAATTATAGGTCAGCTTCGCACTCAACGTAAAGCACAATGCCAAGATTTCTACTCTATCTCCAGCCTTTTCTTTATTAATCTGCCCTCTGGCCTCCCCTTACTTAAATCTGTCCTCCGGCTTCCCTTTTAATAAATCTGCCCTCCGGCCTCCCCTTACTTAAATCTGCCCTCCAGCCTCCCCTTACTTAAATCTGCCCTCCAGCCTCCCTTTTATTAAATCTGCCCTCCGGTCTTCCTTTTATTAAATCTGCCCTCCAGCCTCCCCTTACTTAAATCTGCCCTCTGGCCTCCCTTTTAATAAATCTGCCCTCCGGCCTCCCTTTTAATAAATCTGCTATCCAGTCTCCCTTTCCTTAAATCTGCCCTTCAGCTTTTCTTTCATTAAATGTGCCCCCATTCTTCCTCTTCTGTAAATCTGCCACTGGCCTTCATTTCATTTCTGCCCCAGCCTTCCCTTCAGTCTTTCCCAGTTGTACTGCCTCCTCTCCTGCTCTTATATTTCTTATTCTGATTTCACTAGACACTGTCAGCTTCTCAAAAAAAGCCAATAGAAGCTGCAGCAAACTAGACAGAGTTCTTCCTCATTTCCTGGCTGGAGGACATCCAGCCTCATCCAGCCCCCCCCCCCAGGCAGATTGTCCCTTACTACCCCATAGATTAATTGGATTCCTGTTCTTTCAATCATGTAGACCCAGCATCACATGCAAACCTTTGTTTTCTGCAGCTATGTACAGCACCCTGCTGGCACCTCCCACCAGCCATGGACTTCCCACATGGCAAAGAGAAGAACAGAGAGCCAGTGTTTATAGTGCAAGGAAAATGAATTTGGTTTATATAAAATTGTTGCATTTGGATAAGGGGATGGGGAGTAACTGGATAGGGCGATCCCTCTGCTGAGGCGGAGCTAGAGCTCTCCAATCAGCAAATGTCATGGATGGTAGAAAAACCAACCTTTGTAGGGAATGTGTTGGTGAATAATTTATACCATTGGCTCACTGAAACAATGCAGTGATATGATTTTTAAATCACTGCAATGCATAGAAAGATTCTAATGGGAAGTGTAATGGTAACGGGACATAATAAAATATGCCATTTGTTCCATACAAAAAAAAAAAACCCGGTAGATCTCTGCAAGTGAGAAAGAAATGAGTTGAACTAATTTCTCATACATTCTTCCATGCTATGCTGGAATTCAAAAACCAAAACCCCCCAAATGTCTGCAAGCTACACAAATCATTCCTCTATGTTATAGACAGGAGGAGAGAGCATGTTGTTTTGTATTCCTGTACCGGGGTGACAACGCTGCTCCTCCATGGATAAAGCACAGAGAATGTGTTGTCACCCCCGGACGGGAAATGTTTTACTGAAAGGATCACCAAAAAAAAGGCTTCCTGCAGCTAGATATCAGGATGAGTACCAGGGACGCTCCAAGCACCCTGCTTTATTTGAAACTTAGCATTTCTGAGTGTTGTCGCCTTTAAGTCTAACCATGAAAAATGTAATTTAATTAGCTAATTCTATCCAATGTTGAGTAATGGCATTTGGCAAAGTCACCCACACGTCATCTCATGAATTGAATCGCTGTCATTCTGCACCTAGCAGGATAAATCGATTGATGTCAGGTAGCTGAGATGCCAGAAAAAAAAAATAATGTACCTGAAACATATCCCTGCAAAGCTATTTTTCACTTGACAGCTAGGCTAAAAGCAAAAATTGGGATGTCTTAAAAGTAAAATAAACTGAGATTATTTAGCATTGCTCTACAGCATCATTCAAAAACAAACTTCCACCGTAGAGCTGGGCCCGATGTACCGGCGGCACTTATACAGAAATATGTCAGCCGGAGGGGTTTATGGCTGTAAATAGTATAATTCTATTTACCGGATAATACAGATTAAAAAAATACAGAGATTGAAATAGCAGGATGGCAGACGGAAGTGAAAGTTCTGGAATCTGGGCTGTCAAATGTCAGCGGCTCTCATCGGTGCAGCAAATGATCCAGAAATTGGCAAGTATGGGAGGTGTAATCAGGGCAGGAATGATTTATACTAATTGTGTGTGTAGAGTTGAATCTGATATAGATGTTAAAATGTTTCCATGTTATAACCCATTTCCCCACCAACACACTGCTGGATTTGGTTTGGGTGCAGATTTCACCTTCTTGCCCTCTGGAACTGTAGTGCCTTACCTGTAACTGCCCATAAAGAATAAATGGGGGTGACAATGAGTACCACTCACTGTTAAATGTTAAAATTCTGGTTCATTAGGAATCAGCATATTGAATGGGGTCAGGGAGAGTTTTAGGGGCCCTGGGCATATATAAAGAGGGCCCCCCCAAATGCACAGCATTCCAGTCACCTGCACTGATGTTCTGTCAATTTGGGTTGGAGAAGGTAGGGACTCTGGAAAATGCCAATTTTGACCATTTGTCTTGGTTGGGGCTGCCGAGTAGCTGACAAGTCTCTTGCTATCGCTGGACAGAAACCTTGGGGTCGGGGAAAGAAGCTCATGAGACACTCCATTGTGCAGAAGCATGCTCATAAGAGTAGACATCAGAATGATGAAATGATCAGTTTTCTACTCCCTCAATTCACTGACCAGTTACAGGTTGGAGGTCGGAGACCTATAAATATAACCTAACTGCAGTAAAAAAAATCGGGTCCCCTGCCCCGCTGGACACGGCTGTGCTCCCTGGCAAACCCGTGAAATCCAAAACTGAATGGGCAGAAATACAAATCTTTTGGCAAGGATTCCTTAAAGCTTCCTAAAATGTAATTTATCTATGTATTTAGCTGTTGGCCATGAGTTCAGCTTTAAAGCCTTGACAAATATTGTCTAAATACAAAAGCCTTGTGTAGGTTTTATTTGTGTATTCCGGGTCTGTGCGGTAATCCGGCATTAAACAACTTCGGCACTTTTCCTTTGTGCAGAATCTACCTGTATGAAAGACACTGCTGCTCTCTCTGCTTGTGCAGGGGGTTTGGTCTTTGGTCTTGGGTGAACCTGATGGGCTCCAATACAGCTCCGAACTTTGCATTTGTTACATACCAAAGTGAAATCTGTATATTTTATATTATTTGGCCTAACGCTATCCTTTGTGGATATCCAACCATTACACATTTGAACTTGTTGGACATCCCATTCCAAAACCATGGTCATTAATATTGAGTTGGTACCCATACTTAACAGCTTCCATTCTTCTGGGAAGACTTTCCATAACATTTTAGGGCTTGTGCCCATTTGTGAGGTCCCGCACTGCTGTTGAATGAGAAGACTTGGCACACAAGTCCAAAAGTGGGGACATGATAGTGACTGGTTAGCAAGGCACCACAAAGTCATAGGTTGTGTTTTTAAATCACATGGCCCCATACAAAGATCCACAAAGGAAATACTTGGGGGAATACTTCCAGCGGTGCAGCTCTATTATTACGGTCTGAGCAGAGAACAGGTCCTGAAGAACTCTGTGTATTTGTTTATAGCATTTTATTCAATGTCCACCATCTACTCTTGGTACCTCCTATTATCCATTTATAACTCTTGGGACATTCATTTTAAGTCCCTCCCCTGAGGTAGCCTACTGGCGAAACGCATAGTGAATAGGATTATTTATATAGACTTTTTTCTCATCTTCTATTTAGGATTTTTTTTCTGGATTACCATAAGCAACAAAATATATTTGTCTCATACACTGGACTATAGTTTATCTCTGTTATTACAATTTGAATAAACTGTATTTGGTTTTGAATGCTGCCTCAAAGTTCTTCACCAAAGATCTTCACCAAAACGAGAGTGATGTTTTTTCAGCACCATACTCATGACCAATGACCCAAAAAGACTAAAATACAACTACAGTGAGCCACCCTTGTGAGAGGAAGCGTTACTCACATGCTCATGAGTCCAGAAGCCATCGTTCAGACATGTTGTGGGTTCCCATTTCATCTTTCTCTCAATTATCTGTACCTTAGGCAGAGTTAAGTTAATTTCTTTGAAGCAATATTATCTAGTAAATTAGGTGTAATGAAACATGGATACTGGGACAACACAGTCTATCCTATTAGACTGCGAAAGTACAAAAGCTCTTTAATGAGAATTCTCGATAATTTAATCAATGTTTAAGAAGAAAATGTAATTATGCCGTGGGTTTCCTGTTGCTTGCTCGTTAGCAACGATTTGCATAATTCAACTTTACTTTTTGCCTGGGAAAATTTAGTAATATTAGTATTACTGATCTATCCCATATGTGCAAGCTGTTATGAAGAAAAGCCCTTCCAGGGAATAGCAGACAATAAAAGTATATTATTGGATTGTGAAATACCTGCGCGTGGAACGTGAGGCTGCTCGTTTTAACATTTTTATTGTTACATAACATTTAATAAGGTTAGGACATCACATTTCTGCATATCTCTGCAAGCCTTGGAGGCAAATTTGTGAATGAAACACAGAAGTTTTATGTTACTACTACATTTAACTGTTTCCTGCTTTAAATCGGTAGATTACCACATTTGTTGCTTCGCTCTTCCAGCTGTAAGAACATGTGGTCAGTGACAGCTTCCATCATTTGGGAACCGACCAGTATGGTTCTGGACCAATGGCCACCGTATCAGCAATAACAGATTGCTTGGGAACTAATCAGTATGGCACTGGACCGGGTGGCCACCATATTAGGTGTACCATGTTGGTTGGGAATCAATCAGCAAGGTACCGGACCAGGTGGCCATCATACCAGCTATAACAGGTTGGTTCGGAACCAATTAGTATTGTTACTGACCAATGGCCACCATATCAGCTATAACAAGTTGGTTGGAAACCAATCAGTATTGTTACTGACCAATGGCCACCATATCAGCTATAACATGTTGGTTGGGAACCAATCAGTATGGTATCTGACCAAGTGACCACCATATCAGCTATGACAGGTTGGCTGGTTTTCAGACCAGTAGCCACACTATTAGCTATACCAGGTTGGACTCCTAAATCTTGTACCAACACATGATTCTGGATACACTATACAGTCTCTTAATTTTTTTTAACTACGAGAAGTATATGGATGTTCTTTAAATACTTTACCCAATATTAAATCATTTTTGCTCTACATGCTGATTCTGCCCTCCTCCAATATTCTGTGACAAAACAGCCGCTTCTCTAAATATCAGCGTGATATGTATGAAGACTTTTGTCCTACGGCGTTGTATTTGCCATTGCTCTGTAGGGCTTGTTGTGCCTGTAACATTGCCATAGCATAGGAAGCAGACAGCAAGGAACACAAATATGCTCAGTAACATTTCAAGCTGCCAAAAAATGATTTTCATTTGCATTGTAAATGTTCTTCTTTTGCATATCATTACAAACAAGAGCCAGTTGCTGCATATGTTTAACTTATTTTTCTCTGTGTCCACAAATTAATCATGTTTGCTTTGAATATATTCAACATCCCTGTCTTTTTTTTTTTGCTTTGTATGTTTGTGGCATAAAGAGGTAAAACACATTTCGTTTTGGTGCTTGAGGGGAACAAGGAGTGGATTTGGCCAAATTTTGTCTTTCCAGCTCCCCTACCCCTCAATTCATTCCTATTGTTTTAGATTTCCTTGTTATTACCTAGCAGGCGATGACCCTTCTGAAATAAAATAAATCTACCTGGCTGAACGCAATTTTTTATTTACACTCTCCTGTCCTTGCTCTGTCGTGATCACTGCCATCTTCACTAGTTTGCCCTCTGGGTCATGGATCTTCAGCTATCTTGAACAGCTGGGCCACCAAACCCGGGGCATCTTCTCAGGGCCCCCGCCATCTACAGAAAGGAATGGAACCAGGACAGGGAGCTGGCATAGGACTCTGCTGCACTGGCACCAGCACAATGGAATGGCTGGAGATTGGAAAGTGTTGACACTTGTGCGGCATTGTATTGGGGGCCCTTCTACACCCAAAAAACACCAGAGAAAGACCTGGTTGACAGATTAGGGAGTGAGTGAATACATCTTACAGAATGGATTGGAGGGGTGAATGGTACTTGTTTTTATTCCTAGAAATGGGTACATTTACAGGTTTGATTCAAAGTGTATCTAAAGATGATGTGTTAGAACCACCATGAGAATTTCATTGCACTCAAAGTGAGGGCCAATTCAAATGAATTGCCTTCACACCTATTTAGTGACTACTGTCTAATAGGGATTTTCCCCTCCTTTAGAGAAATTACCTCTCGTGCCTATAGGACAGAAAGTAGATAATCACCCCAATGTGACACAAACATTGTATCAATTATTCACATTACAATAAGCTGCCGGCTTTAGGTAATAGCCAGTAGAGTTCTTCTTAATACTCTGCCTAGGAACAGACAGATGAATGGTTTCTGATCTGAGAACATGTGGCACACTGAAGTGCAGACAGGGGAAACCCTGCTGTCTGGCAGAGGCGAGGATATATAGATATACGCTGTGATATATGATGGCTGGTTTCTGCGTGATTCATATAAGCTGATTTGGAGAGGAATCAAGACATTGGGGGGAGGGAGGAGGCAGCAGATGTGCGACTGTCAGAGATTTAATGCTGCTGTGTAAAGGTTAAATGCAGAGAAAACGATGCCCAGTGATGCCAGAGAGAAAATATGTCCTGATATGCAGATGATACAACTTAGCTGGTGCAATAAAAATAATCAAACACATTTGTAAAGGATAAATCCATACAGAAGGGATTTTTTTAGGGGGGGGGGGGGCAGGTTAATAAGTTTCCGTCACAATTAGGTTCTTTTTCAGTGACCCCCCTGCATCATTTCAACATCAGAATTTTTGGATTGCTATTATTTGAATTTTGATTTTTGTGGGGTTCCAATATGCCAACTACTTCTTGAATGTCTTAAAATATCCAGTCCATAGATACAAGTCCATTTTTATATGAACAATGTTTGGTCTGCCATATATAAGTCGATGATGTTAGCAGGGCCGGGATTTATATTTTCCCCCAGGCTGGATACCCAACCCTTAACCTGGTAACAGCTTTGGATACACAGCAGATGAATGGAGTTCCTGTAATTGTGTTCGCTGTTCAGCTACTCCAGCAAGAAGGCATCTGGGGATAGAGACCATTGCTGGATTATCTAAGCAATGACAGGAGCTCCAATCACCTGGGCAGAGTTCTAATTGTCTTCTTTGCCATTGGATATTACCAGTGATGGAATGGATAGTCATGGAACCCCATGTTTGAACATCACTGGACCATATCATGGTAAATAAAAAGAATGCTAAATTTATTTTTGTTCTTGTGTGAGGTTGCTATTTCTAGGGATGAAATATACCCCTAAACTTATTCGCCAGGGCGAAGGGGTGGATATTTGGGGTAATTTCTGCAGAACCCCAAAACACGGGGTCATTTTATGGGAATATCCCCCAAAGGTGGCTTAGGTAGCCTGACAAAAAATCTGGCCCTGCCTGTTAGTAAATCTTATTGCCTATTCCCACTCACAGATATTAAGCAGTTTTCCCTGCACTGGACAATAGTCTGACCTGTGGTAGCAAAGACAGTCAATGGAAAATCTCATCAATGAACAGCAACTCGTATTGGGCATATAATGAAAAGTGTATCACTGAGGCTATGTCACTTCCGAGACTGATACACATGGACCCAAAACTAGTGTTACTTTATTCTGCCCAGATTTACTTCATCTTGGGTTTGGCAAATGCACCATGTACGCGAAACTCAGCACACTTCAAATATCGCAGACACTATTTCCATTACTTGGGGTGGTTCTGGTTTATTCACCCAAAACTGAGGTCATGTGACACTTCACTTCCAAATCCTCTCTCTTTTTTTCATTTTGCAGACACTTCCTATAGGCTTCCCAAGAGAATGACATTTGGTTTTAGACAAAATGTGACCCTGGGTAAATATGAAGTGGGGTCCCAAAATAAACAGCATTCTAGTTCCATGCACCCTCTGCTATTATGGTAGTTAGGGCCCTGGAGAAGGTAGGGGCCCAGGGCAATTGACCAGTTTGTACTAAATTACAACTCTTTCAGGAGCCAGCAATGATGCCAGCAGAAATGAACGGTCAAGGATCAGCTAGTGTGGGCATTGGGCACATCTGCAGGATTAGCTGGATTAGAAGTCTCCAAAAACAGTACAGGTAAGGAACCTGGATGGGAGATTTTGGTGAGTATATGTTGCTTTAAAATTTTGGATGGATAAGAAGGGAGTGGTAGGAGAGTTTTTATATGCCCAGAGACGGTGGTGCAGAAAAATCTAATTTCCCCAAGATTTTTCATCTGAGTGGCATTTTATTCAGAATTATTTTTGCTCATCTGTACAGAAATGAACGAACACCAAGGACAGATGCTTTTTGAATAACAGAAATGATAACAAATGAAGGGCCGGCGGTCACAGCAGGCAACACATTCAAATCCGTCAGTCACGTTAACAGTTTGACATCCTCTAAATATTTCATTGCCACAAAACTTGTGTTTTCTGTGTGACGGGAAGAAATTGTGTGTATGCAGCACACGGGAAACACAGGGAGATTGATGGATGTTGCCATTTGTTTTCCATCAAATTGCGCAGGGGACTGTAAAATATTTATCAAACGTCATTTATTGGTTGGATAACCAGCTTTATTTTTATTTCATACAAATTGACAAAGTTTGAATTCAGAATAGGAGGTCAAAGAGCAGGATTTATTTCACCGATCACATGGATAAATTAAAATCTTTACTAAACAATCTCTGGAGAGTTACAATATGATTGGTTGGTGTTAGCCGCTCTTTTAAGCCAAAAATGATCATTGTGTTGCTGAATGCACTAGGTAGAACCCTTGTAGTTTTATATTACATTGAAGTAGACCCTCCCTTGAGGAGATAAAAAAAAGAACTTCACTTTTATTCCAAACCACTTCTCTGCTGTACTTATTTTCCACCACTAGGTGTCCTCAGTCTTCTGGGTAAAATGACACTCAGTGGCACTTATCCAGGAAAAAAAAGGTGTGACCCGCCCCTGAGGGGATGTGACCCCTTTCAATCCTAGTAATTGGGGGGTACCCTAGAAAAAAAAATCTTTTAGGTTTATTATTTCAAGTCATTTTGGCATAAAAGAAACACGTAAGCTGCATTGCTGATCATTTAATTGTTATTTTTTTGTGATCTTGTGGTATTTTTTTGTGTCTTCAGCCCTAAATTAGTATTCAAATATGGACTTCTAAATTTGACCCTGACTTGCCAGAATTTTGTCCAGCCCAGTAAATTAGAAATAAAACACCCTTTTAAATTAGGGAAAAGTTAATTTTTCAAATAAAATTTTTAAACACTTTTAAGACTCATTTAAAACTTACATTGGATACAATTAGAAACGTATGAATCAACATATTTACTCATGACTCATGTTCTAACTGAATCTAATGTGAAAAATGTTTGACTGAATTTTTGTTAATGTTGGATGAATCTCAGATGAAAAGATTTATAGTAAGAACTTGAAAATGAGCTACTGCATTGGGAAATTTTGGGGGAAGCTTGAAATTTATTCAATAAAAATCACTACTATTAATATTTTCCTAAACACTATACCAATAATTAACATGATTTTTCTTCTTATTTTATCAATCAGATAAAAACTCTCACTTTTCACCACCAGTGACGTCACTTACCGCTGTTCCCCCATTGTAATTGTGGCGATCATCTGGCTGCATACAACAGGTTCCCTTGTCAAAGCTATTCTTTACATGTCCAATTTGTTTGTCTTATCCATCAAACCGCCAAAATCACCTGACAAGCGTGAAATGATGTACGGCACTTTTTGGCAGGGTACATTGTACGCCTGATATTTAGCCGAGAAATGCTTTGGAAAAAAAAAGTTTAATTTTTCATCCCTGAAGCCCACGAGACAGCAGACTGGTTAGACGCGATGCAATGAGGCAGAACTACCAAACACATTAAAAATGTCATGATACAACATCTGCTCAGTAATATACCCTGATGAGGGGGGAACATTGTGTTTTTCCTAGGCTATCTGTTATGGCCTCCTAAAGCTTTGTTAAAAAAGAATTCACCAGCTCAATGCACATGGATTTTAGGTAGGTTGATGGCAGTAACTTACCTGGAAATGCTCTGTAGATATTTATGTAAACCTTTAGGGTTAATGGGTCATCCATATTCAATGCATGCATGAATTATGGCTACTTACATTTAATAAAAGCCCAGCCATTGCCAAATGGAGACTGTATAACAAATATTAAGTTGGAAATGGAGTTGTTTTTTGTCTGGTCACATGACCTCATGAGGGTCCTCTACTTCCGGTGGTAAGAAGTCCTCTAGAACGGTTCTCATGTAGCCACAAGGAAGCTGTTCTCTACATTCTTCTTTTCTATGTTCGGGATGGCTTGATGGAACTTCTGCCCAGGGGTGTATCATTGACTTGGTCTTACACCGGGGGGGGGATTAATGACATTCCCCTCTATGGAGAAATGGCAGCAAATACCATAAGAAGATAAGGACTCCAACATGGAAGCATAAAGAGGAGTGCCACCTTGTGATCTTTTTTTGTGTGCCGATCAATGTTTAATTCTGCAATGGATTTCACTTTTAAGGCATTGATTTAATCTTATTTAGGTTTAAATAAAAATACAACACACAGGGTCTGATTTATTAAAGCTCTCCATGACTTGAGAAGACAGACTATCATGGGAAAACCTGGGTGATCCTACTGAAAGTGAACAATCAAACCACATAACAAATACTGAAAGGCTGTACATAGATTATACACAATTCTAATGGGTTAAGATGAATTACTTAGACAATTTCAGACATGACTGGTACTCTTTAATGACCTTCATATCCTCATCCTCCCTGTATGATTTCTAATATTTGTATATTGTTCCTCTGTGGATCTGATCTCCCAGGGAATAAATGTTCTCCAGCTAAAGATTACATTGCCAGCCTCTTCCTACAAAATGAAGGATTCATTGATAAATGACGATGATTTCTTCCTCACACTGCAAATATTGGATTAAATCTGCTTCTAGCTACTGTCTGGTGCCAGGTTTTGATGCAAACATGTTCCTAAGCTGGCTCTGATCTGCCACCCTCAGGGTTTCTGCATATGAAAAAGATAAAATATGATGCAACCGATTGTCTGGTTTTAGATGGTGAAGGTCCATCGTGTGCTTGCTGTTGGCAGAGTTCCATAACAAATCTTATAAGAACGACTCAGGAATCTGATTACCATCACATAAGATACAAAAAGTAATTGATTACAGCCTACCAGATATTACAATTGATTAAGGTAAACCAATCAATGAGCTAACAGTGTCTTCTAGGATACGTTGTAACTTTGCATAGTTAGAACCACACACAATATGCTTTTAATTATTAATACTAATTATAAAATTATTTTTTAATCATAATAATAATACTGCTTTAAATTTTATTTTGAATATTCTTGTGCATTAAGATTCCATACATTTTGGTTGTACATGTGGTGTGATATTTCTTGGTATGATTCTGTGTTGTGCAATTTCATTGCATGAAAGGAATGTGGACGAGACACCAAAGGACCACCGGAGACCGGTAACATCACTGAGAATGCAGCCTATCCAATCACTAGACATCAGTGATATCACTGAGAATGCAGCCTATCCAATCACTAGACATCAGTGATATCACTGAGAATGCAGCCTATCCAATCACTACAGACCAGTGACATCACTGAGAATGCAGCCTATCCAATCACTAGAGACCGGTGACATCACTGAGAATGCAGCCTATCCAATCACTAGAGACCGGTAACATCACTGAGAATGCAGCCTATCCAATCACTAGA